>NC_091470.1:208266576-208348352 GCF_036971445.1 Narcine bancroftii
TGAAACAGCATTGTAAAAAGTACTTTTCTACAAGAAAGTAAAAAGAACATCTGTAAATTCACTGCTACATTTCAATTTTAAAAAAGAATAACATAAATGTTAAAATGAAGCTACAAACATTAAAATACATGCTTTTTTGAGAAATGTTTAAACTTTCTTTCACAACTATGAATTTTCATGTTTCAATATTTACAGCCTTTGTAAAACATTTAACAAAGTTTAAAAATATAGTTTACAACCAGAAAAGAAAATGTAGAAAAATAAATACGCGTTTAAATTTCATTTTGAAAAAGTAAAAATAACTGCTAAAATGAATGTTCACACATTGAAATAGATGCATTTTAGGAAAAGATTAAACATAGTTTTCTCATCTATGAACTTCATTGTTAATAAATAAACAGTACATTTAAAACGTTTTTCAGTGTTCGTAAAGTACTTTTCTACAATCAAATAAAATGTAGATCTGGAAATTCACATCCAGATTTCAATTTTGAAAAGAATAATATAAATGGTAAAATGAAATTACAATCATAAAAAATAAATGCTTTTTTGAGCAATGTTTGAACATGGTTTCACATCTATGAAACAGCATTGTAAAAAGTACTTTTCTACAAGAAAGTAAAATGAACATCTGTAAATTCACTGCTACATTTCAATTTTAAAAAAGAATAACATAAATGTTAAAATGAAGCTACAAACATTAAAATACATGCTTTTTTGAGAAATGTTAAAACTTTCTTTCACATCTATGAATTTTAATGTTTACATATTTATAGCCTTTGTAAAACTTTTAACAATGTTTAAAAATATGGGTTACAACCAGAAAAGCAAATGTAGAAAAATAAATACGCGTTTAAATTTCAATTTGAAAAAAGTAAAAATAACTGCTAAAATGAATGTTCACACATTAAAATAAACGCATTTTAGGAAAAGTTTAAACATACTTTTCTCATCTATGAAATTCATTGTTAATATTTAAACAGTACATTTAAAACGTTTTTCAGAGGTTGTAAAGTACTTTTCTACAATCAAATAAAATGTATATCTGGAAATTCACATCCAGATTTCAATTTTGAAAAGAATAATATAAATGGTAAAATGAAATTACCAACATAAAAAATAAATGCTTTTTTGAGAAATGCTTGAACATGGTTTCACATCTATGAAACAGCACATGTAAAAAGTACTTTTCTACAAGAAATCAAAATGTACATCTGTAAATTCACTGCTACATTTCAATTTTAAAAAAGAATAACATGAATGTTAAAATGAAGATTCAAACATTAAAATACATGATTTTTTGAGAAATGTTTAATCTTTCACATCTATGAATTTCATGTTTAAATATTTACAGATTTTGTACAACATTTAACAAAGTAAAACATTTAACAAAGTTTAAAAATATAGTTTACAACCAGAAAAGAAAATGTAGAAAAATAAATACGCGTTTAAATTTCAATTTGAAAAAAGTAAAAATAACTGCTAAAATGTATGTTAGCACATTGAAATAAATGCATTTTAGGAAAAGATTAAACATACTTTTCACATCTATGAACTACATTGATAATATTTAAACAGTAAATTTAAAACGTTGTTCAGAGTTTGTAAAGTAATTTTCTACAATGAAATAAAATGTAAATCTGGAAATTCACATCCAGATTTCAATTTTGAAAAGAATAATATAAATGGGAAAATGAAATTACAAACATAAAAAATAAATGCTTTTTTGAGCAATGTTTGAACATGGTTTCACATCTATGAAACAGCACATGTAAAAAGTACTTTTCTACAAGAAAGCAAAATGTACATCTGTAAATTCACTTCTACATTTCAATTTTAAAAAGAATAATATAAATGTTAAAATGAAGCTACAAACATTAAAACACATGCTTTTTTGAGAAATGTGTAAACTTTCACATCTATGAATTTTCATGTTTAAATATTTACAGCCTTTGTAGAACATTTAACAAAGTAAAGCATCTAACAAAGTTGAAAAATATAGTTTACAACCAGAAAAGAAAATGTAGAAAAATAAATACGCGTTTAAATTTCAATTTGAAAAAAGTAAAAATAACTGCAAAAATGTATGTTCACACATTGAAATAAATGCATTTTACGAAAAGATTAAACATACTTTTCTCATCTATGAACTTCATTGATAATATTTAAACAGTACATTTAAAACGTTTTTCAGTGTTTGTAAAGTACTTTTCTACAATCAAATAAAATGTAGATCTGGAAATTCACATCCAGATTTCAGTTTTGAAAAGAATAATATAAATGGTAAAATGAAATTACAAACATAAAAAATAAATGCTTTTTTGAGCAATGTTTGAACATGGTTTCACATCTATGAAACAGCACATGTAAAAAGTACTTTTCTACAAGAAAGCAAAATGTACATCTGTAAATTCACTGCTACATTTCAATTTTAAAAAAGAATAACATAAATGTTAAAATGAAGCTACAAACATTAAAATACATGCTTTTTTGAGAAATGTTAAAACTTTCTTTCACATCTATGAATTTTAATGTTTACATATTTATAGCCTTTGTAAAACTTTTAACAATGTTTAAAAATATGGGTTACAACCAGAAAAGCAAATGTAGAAAAATAAATACGCGTTTAAATTTCAATTTGAAAAAAGTAAAAATAACTGCTAAAATGAATGTTCACACATTAAAATAAACGCATTTTAGGAAAAGTTTAAACATACTTTTCTCATCTATGAAATTCATTGTTAATATTTAAACAGTACATTTAAAACGTTTTTCAGAGGTTGTAAAGTACTTTTCTACAATCAAATAAAATGTATATCTGGAAATTCACATCCAGATTTCAATTTTGAAAAGAATAATATAAATGGTAAAATGAAATTACCAACATAAAAAATAAATGCTTTTTTGAGAAATGCTTGAACATGGTTTCACATCTATGAAACAGCACATGTAAAAAGTACTTTTCTACAAGAAATCAAAATGTACATCTGTAAATTCACTGCTACATTTCAATTTTAAAAAAGAATAACATGAATGTTAAAATGAAGATTCAAACATTAAAATACATGATTTTTTGAGAAATGTTTAATCTTTCACATCTATGAATTTCATGTTTAAATATTTACAGATTTTGTACAACATTTAACAAAGTAAAACATTTAACAAAGTTTAAAAATATAGTTTACAACCAGAAAAGAAAATGTAGAAAAATAAATACGCGTTTAAATTTCAATTTGAAAAAAGTAAAAATAACTGCTAAAATGTATGTTAGCACATTGAAATAAATGCATTTTAGGAAAAGATTAAACATACTTTTCACATCTATGAACTACATTGATAATATTTAAACAGTAAATTTAAAACGTTGTTCAGAGTTTGTAAAGTAATTTTCTACAATGAAATAAAATGTAAATCTGGAAATTCACATCCAGATTTCAATTTTGAAAAGAATAATATAAATGGGAAAATGAAATTACAAACATAAAAAATAAATGCTTTTTTGAGCAATGTTTGAACATGGTTTCACATCTATGAAACAGCACATGTAAAAAGTACTTTTCTACAAGAAAGCAAAATGTACATCTGTAAATTCACTTCTACATTTCAATTTTAAAAAGAATAATATAAATGTTAAAATGAAGCTACAAACATTAAAACACATGCTTTTTTGAGAAATGTGTAAACTTTCACATCTATGAATTTTCATGTTTAAATATTTACAGCCTTTGTAGAACATTTAACAAAGTAAAGCATCTAACAAAGTTGAAAAATATAGTTTACAACCAGAAAAGAAAATGTAGAAAAATAAATACGCGTTTAAATTTCAATTTGAAAAAAGTAAAAATAACTGCAAAAATGTATGTTCACACATTGAAATAAATGCATTTTACGAAAAGATTAAACATACTTTTCTCATCTATGAACTTCATTGATAATATTTAAACAGTACATTTAAAACGTTTTTCAGTGTTTGTAAAGTACTTTTCTACAATCAAATAAAATGTAGATCTGGAAATTCACATCCAGATTTCAGTTTTGAAAAGAATAATATAAATGGTAAAATGAAATTACAAACATAAAAAATAAATGCTTTTTTGAGCAATGTTTGAACATGGTTTCACATCTATGAAACAGCACATGTAAAAAGTACTTTTCTACAAGAAAGCAAAATGTACATCTGTAAATTCACTGCTACATTTCAATTTTAAAAAAGAATAACATAAATGTTAAAATGAAGCTACAAACATTAAAATACATGCTTTTTTGAGAAATGTTAAAACTTTCTTTCACATCTATGAATTTTAATGTTTACATATTTATAGCCTTTGTAAAACTTTTAACAATGTTTAAAAATATGGGTTACAACCAGAAAAGCAAATGTAGAAAAATAAATACGCGTTTAAATTTCAATTTGAAAAAAGTAAAAATAACTGCTAAAATGAATGTTCACACATTAAAATAAACGCATTTTAGGAAAAGTTTAAACATACTTTTCTCATCTATGAAATTCATTGTTAATATTTAAACAGTACATTTAAAACGTTTTTCAGAGGTTGTAAAGTACTTTTCTACAATCAAATAAAATGTATATCTGGAAATTCACATCCAGATTTCAATTTTGAAAAGAATAATATAAATGGTAAAATGAAATTACCAACATAAAAAATAAATGCTTTTTTGAGAAATGCTTGAACATGGTTTCACATCTATGAAACAGCACATGTAAAAAGTACTTTTCTACAAGAAATCAAAATGTACATCTGTAAATTCACTGCTACATTTCAATTTTAAAAAAGAATAACATGAATGTTAAAATGAAGATTCAAACATTAAAATACATGATTTTTTGAGAAATGTTTAATCTTTCACATCTATGAATTTCATGTTTAAATATTTACAGATTTTGTACAACATTTAACAAAGTAAAACATTTAACAAAGTTTAAAAATATAGTTTACAACCAGAAAAGAAAATGTAGAAAAATAAATACTCGTTTAAATTTCAATTTGAAAAAAGTAAAAATAACTGCTAAAATGTATGTTAGCACATTGAAATAAATGCATTTTAGGAAAAGATTAAACATACTTTTCACATCTATGAACTACATTGATAATATTTAAACAGTAAATTTAAAACGTTTTTCAGAGTTTGTAAAGTAATTTTCTACAATGAAATAAAATGTACATCTGGAAATTCACATCCAGATTTCAATTTTGAAAAGAATAATATAAATGGGAAAATGAAATTACAAACATAAAAAATAAATGCTTTTTTGAGCAATGTTTGAACATGGTTTCACATCTATGAAACAGCACATGTAAAAAGTACTTTTCTACAAGAAAGCAAAATGTACATCTGTAAATTCACTTCTACATTTCAATTTTAAAAAGAATAATATAAATGTTAAAATGAAGCTACAAACATTAAAACACATGCTTTTTTGAGAAATGTGTAAACTTTCACATCTATGAATTTTCATGTTTAAATATTTACAGCCTTTGTAGAACATTTAACAAAGTAAAGCATCTAACAAAGTTGAAAAATATAGTTTACAACCAGAAAAGAAAATGTAGAAAAATAAATACGCGTTTAAATTTCAATTTGAAAAAAGTAAAAATAACTGCAAAAATGTATGTTCACACATTGAAATAAATGCATTTTACGAAAAGATTAAACATACTTTTCTCATCTATGAACTTCATTGATAATATTTAAACAGTACATTTAAAACGTTTTTCAGTGTTTGTAAAGTACTTTTCTACAATCAAATAAAATGTAGATCTGGAAATTCACATCCAGATTTCAGTTTTGAAAAGAATAATATAAATGGTAAAATGAAATTACAAACATAAAAAATAAATGCTTTTTTGAGCAATGTTTGAACATGGTTTCACATCTATGAAACAGCACATGTAAAAAGTACTTTTCTACAAGAAAGCAAAATGTACATCTGTAAATTCACTGCTGCATTTCAATTTTAAAAAAGAATAACATAAATGTTAAATTGAAGCTTCAAACATGCTTTTTTGAGAAATGTTTAAACTTTCTTTCACATCTATGAATTTTCATGTTTCAATATTTACAGCCTTTGTAAAACATTTAACAAAGTTTAAAAATATAGTTTATAACCAGAAAAGAAAATGTAGAAAAATAAATACGCGTTTAAATTTCAATTTGAAAAAAGTAAAAATAACTGCTAAAATGTATGTTCACACATTGAAATAAATGCATTTTACGAAAAGATTAAACATACTTTTCTCATCTATGAACTTCATTGATAATATTTAAACAGTACATTTAAAACGTTTTTCAGTGTTTGTAAAGTAGTTTTCTACAATCATATAAAATGTCGATCTGGAAATTCACATCGAGATTTCAATTTTGAAAAGAATAATATAAATGGTAAAATGAAATTACAAACATAAAAAATAAATGCTTTTTTGAGCAATGTTTGAACATGGTTTCACATCTATGAAACAGCACATGTAAAAAGTACTTTTCTACAAGAAAGCAAAATGTACATCTGTAAATTCACTGCTACATTTCAATTTTAAAAAAGAATAACATAAATGTCAAAATGAAGCAACAATCATTAAAATACATGCTTTTTTGAGAAATGTTAAAACTTTTTTTCACATCTATGAATTCTCATGTTTACATGTTTATAGCCTTTGTAAAACTTTTAACAAAGTTTAAAAATATGGGTTACAACCAGAAAAGCAAATATAGAAAAATAAATACGCGTTTAAATTTCAATTTGAAAAAAGTAAAAATAAATGCTAAAATGAATGTTCACACATTGAAATAAATGCATTTTAGGAAAAGATTAAACATACTTTTCTCATCTATGAACTTCATTGTTAATATTTAAACAGTACATTGAAAACGTTTTTCAGAGTTTGTAAAGTACTTTTCTACAAGCAAGTAAAATGTAGATCTGGAAATTCACATCCAGATTTCAATTTTGAAAAGAATAATATAAATGTTAAAATGAAATTACAAACATAAAAAATAAATGCTTTTTTGAGAAATGTTTGAACATGGTTTCACATCTATGAAACAGCACATGTAAAAAGTACTTTTCTACAAGAAAGCAAAATGTACATCTGTAAATCCACTTCTACATTTCAATTTTAAAAAAGAATAACATAAATGTTAAAATGAAGCTACAAACATTAAAATACATGCTTTTTTGAGAAATGTTAAAACTTTCTTTCACATCTATGGATTTTCATGTTTACATATTTATAGCATTTGCAAAACTTTTAACAATGTTTAAAAATATGGGTTACAACCAGAAAAGCAAATGTTGAAAAATAAATATGCGTTTAAATTTCAATTTGAAAAAAGTAAAAATAACTGCTAAAATGAATGTTCACACATTAAAATAAATGCATTTTAGGAAAAGTTTAAACATACTTTTCTCATCTATGAAATTCATTGTTAATATTTAAACAGAACATTTAAAACTTTTTTCAGAGGTTGTAAAGTTCTTTTCTACAATCAAATAAAATGTAGATCTGGAAATTCACATCCAGATTTCAATTTTGAAAAGAATAATATAAATGGTAAAATGAAATTACCAACATAAAAAAATAAATGCTTTTTTGAGAAATGTTTGAACATTGTTTCACATCTATGAAACAGCACATGTAAAAACTACTTTTCTACAAGAAAGCAAAATGTACATCTGTAAATTCACTGCTAGATTTCAATTTTAAAAAAGAATAACATAAATGTTAAAATGAAGATTCAAACATTAAAATACATGCTTTTTTGAGAAATGTTTAAACTTTCTTTCACATCTATGAATTTTCATGTTTCAATATTTACAGCCTTTGTAAAACATTTAACAAAGTTTAAAAATATAGTTTACAACCAGAAAAGAAAATGTAGAAAAATAAATACGCGTTTAAATTTCATTTTGAAAAAGTAAAAATAACTGCTAAAATGAATGTTCACACATTGAAATAGATGCATTTTAGGAAAAGATTAAACATAGTTTTCTCATCTATGAACTTCATTGTTAATAAATAAACAGTACATTTAAAAAGTTTTTCAGAGTTTTTAAAGTACTTTTCTACAATCAAATAAAATGTAGATCTGGAAATTCACATCCAGATTTCAATATTGAAAAGAATAATAGAAATGGTAAAATGAAATTACAAACATAAAAAATAAATGCTTTTTTGAGCAATGATTGAACATGGTTTCACATCTATGAAATAGCACATGTAAAAAGTACTTTTCTACAAGAAAGCAAAATGTACATCTGTAAATTCACTGCTGCATTTCAATTTTAAAAAAGAGTAACATAAACGTTAAAATGAAGCTTCAAACATTAAAATACATGCTTTTTTGAGAAATGTTTAAACTTTCTTTCACATCTATGAATTTTCATTGTTACATATTTATAGCCTTTGTAAAACTTTTAACAACGTTTAAAAATATGGGTTACAACCAGAAACGAAAATGTAGAAAAATAAATACGTGTTTAAATTTCATTTTGAAAAAGTAAAAATAACTGCTAAAATGAATGTTCACACATTGAAATAAATGCATTTTAGGAAAAGATTAAATATAGTTTTCTCATCTATGAACTTCATTGTTAATATTTAAACAGTAAATTTAAAACGTTTTTCAGAGTTTGTAAAGTAATTTTCTACAATCAAATAAAATGTAAATCTGGAAATTCACATCCAGATTTCAATTTTGAAAAGAATAATATAAATGGTAAAATGAAATTACAAACATAAAAAATAAATGCTTTTTTGAGCAATGTTTGAACATGGTTTCACATCTATGAAACAGCACATGTAAAAAGTACTTTTCTACAAGAAAGCAAAATGTACATCTGTAAATTCACTTCTACATTTCAATTTTAAAAAGAATAATATAAATGTTAAAATGAAGCTACAAACATTAAAATACATGCTTTTTTGAGAAATGTGTAAACTTTCTTTCACATCTATGAATTTTCATGTTTACATATTTATAGCATTTGTAAAACTTTTAACAATGTTTAAAAATATGGGTTACAACCAGAAAAGCAAATGTTGAAAAATAAATACGCGTTTAAATTTCAATTTGAAAAAAGTAAAAATAACTGCTAAAATGAATGTTCACACATTAAAATAAATGCATTTTAGGAAAAGTTTAAACATACTTTTCTCATCTATGAAATTCATTGTTAATATTTAAACAGTACATTTAAAACTTTTTTCAGAGGTTGTAAAGTTCTTTTCTACAATCAAATAAAATGTAGATCTGGAAATTCACATCCAGATTTCAATTTTGAAAAGAATAATATAAATGGTAAAATGAAATTACCAACATAAAAAATAAATGCTTTTTTGAGAAATGTTTGAACATGGTTTCACATCTATGAAACAGCACATGTAAAAAGTACTTTTCTACAAGAAAGCAAAATGTACATCAGTAAATTCACTGCTAGATTTCAATTTTAAAAAAGAATAACATAAATGTTAAAATGAAGATTCAAACATTAAAATACATGCTTTTTTGAGAAATGTTTAAACTTTCTTTCACATCTATGAATTTTCATGTTTCAATATTTACAGCCTTTGTAAAACATTTAACAAAGTTTAAAAATATAGTTTACAACCAGAAAAGAAAATGTAGAAAAATAAATACGCGTTTAAATTTCATTTTGAAAAAGTAAAAATAACTGCTAAAATGAATGTTCACACATTGAAATAGATGCATTTTAGGAAAAGATTAAACATAGTTTTCTCATCTATGAACTTCATTGTTAATAAATAAACAGTACATTTAAAACGTTTTTCAGTGTTCGTAAAGTACTTTTCTACAATCAAATAAAATGTAGATCTGGAAATTCACATCCAGATTTCAATTTTGAAAAGAATAATATAAATGGTAAAATGAAATTACAATCATAAAAAATAAATGCTTTTTTGAGCAATGTTTGAACATGGTTTCACATCTATGAAACAGCATTGTAAAAAGTACTTTTCTACAAGAAAGTAAAATGAACATCTGTAAATTCACTGCTACATTTCAATTTTAAAAAAGAATAACATAAATGTTAAAATGAAGCTACAAACATTAAAATACATGCTTTTTTGAGAAATGTTAAAACTTTCTTTCACATCTATGAATTTTAATGTTTACATATTTATAGCCTTTGTAAAACTTTTAACAATGTTTAAAAATATGGGTTACAACCAGAAAAGCAAATGTAGAAAAATAAATACGCGTTTAAATTTCAATTTGAAAAAAGTAAAAATAACTGCTAAAATGAATGTTCACACATTAAAATAAACGCATTTTAGGAAAAGTTTAAACATACTTTTCTCATCTATGAAATTCATTGTTAATATTTAAACAGTACATTTAAAACGTTTTTCAGAGGTTGTAAAGTACTTTTCTACAATCAAATAAAATGTATATCTGGAAATTCACATCCAGATTTCAATTTTGAAAAGAATAATATAAATGGTAAAATGAAATTACCAACATAAAAAATAAATGCTTTTTTGAGAAATGCTTGAACATGGTTTCACATCTATGAAACAGCACATGTAAAAAGTACTTTTCTACAAGAAATCAAAATGTACATCTGTAAATTCACTGCTACATTTCAATTTTAAAAAAGAATAACATGAATGTTAAAATGAAGATTCAAACATTAAAATACATGATTTTTTGAGAAATGTTTAATCTTTCACATCTATGAATTTCATGTTTAAATATTTACAGATTTTGTACAACATTTAACAAAGTAAAACATTTAACAAAGTTTAAAAATATAGTTTACAACCAGAAAAGAAAATGTAGAAAAATAAATACGCGTTTAAATTTCAATTTGAAAAAAGTAAAAATAACTGCTAAAATGTATGTTAGCACATTGAAATAAATGCATTTTAGGAAAAGATTAAACATACTTTTCACATCTATGAACTACATTGATAATATTTAAACAGTAAATTTAAAACGTTGTTCAGAGTTTGTAAAGTAATTTTCTACAATGAAATAAAATGTAAATCTGGAAATTCACATCCAGATTTCAATTTTGAAAAGAATAATATAAATGGGAAAATGAAATTACAAACATAAAAAATAAATGCTTTTTTGAGCAATGTTTGAACATGGTTTCACATCTATGAAACAGCACATGTAAAAAGTACTTTTCTACAAGAAAGCAAAATGTACATCTGTAAATTCACTTCTACATTTCAATTTTAAAAAGAATAATATAAATGTTAAAATGAAGCTACAAACATTAAAACACATGCTTTTTTGAGAAATGTGTAAACTTTCACATCTATGAATTTACATGTTTAAATATTTACAGCCTTTGTAGAACATTTAACAAAGTAAAGCATCTAACAAAGTTGAAAAATATAGTTTACAACCAGAAAAGAAAATGTAGAAAAATAAATACGCGTTTAAATTTCAATTTGAAAAAAGTAAAAATAACTGCAAAAATGTATGTTCACACATTGAAATAAATGCATTTTACGAAAAGATTAAACATACTTTTCTCATCTATGAACTTCATTGATAATATTTAAACAGTACATTTAAAACGTTTTTCAGTGTTTGTAAAGTACTTTTCTACAATCAAATAAAATGTAGATCTGGAAATTCACATCCAGATTTCAGTTTTGAAAAGAATAATATAAATGGTAAAATGAAATTACAAACATAAAAAATAAATGCTTTTTTGAGCAATGTTTGAACATGGTTTCACATCTATGAAACAGCACATGTAAAAAGTACTTTTCTACAAGAAAGCAAAATGTACATCTGTAAATTCACTGCTACATTTCAATTTTAAAAAAGAATAACATAAATGTTAAAATGAAGCTACAAACATTAAAATACATGCTTTTTTGAGAAATGTTAAAACTTTCTTTCACATCTATGAATTTTAATGTTTACATATTTATAGCCTTTGTAAAACTTTTAACAATGTTTAAAAATATGGGTTACAACCAGAAAAGCAAATGTAGAAAAATAAATACGCGTTTAAATTTCAATTTGAAAAAAGTAAAAATAACTGCTAAAATGAATGTTCACACATTAAAATAAACGCATTTTAGGAAAAGTTTAAACATACTTTTCTCATCTATGAAATTCATTGTTAATATTTAAACAGTACATTTAAAACGTTTTTCAGAGGTTGTAAAGTACTTTTCTACAATCAAATAAAATGTATATCTGGAAATTCACATCCAGATTTCAATTTTGAAAAGAATAATATAAATGGTAAAATGAAATTACCAACATAAAAAATAAATGCTTTTTTGAGAAATGCTTGAACATGGTTTCACATCTATGAAACAGCACATGTAAAAAGTACTTTTCTACAAGAAATCAAAATGTACATCTGTAAATTAACTGCTACATTTCAATTTTAAAAAAGAATAACATGAATGTTAAAATGAAGATTCAAACATTAAAATACATGATTTTTTGAGAAATGTTTAATCTTTCACATCTATGAATTTCATGTTTAAATATTTACAGATTTTGTACAACATTTAACAAAGTAAAACATTTAACAAAGTTTAAAAATATAGTTTACAACCAGAAAAGAAAATGTAGAAAAATAAATACGCGTTTAAATTTCAATTTGAAAAAAGTAAAAATAACTGCTAAAATGTATGTTAGCACATTGAAATAAATGCATTTTAGGAAAAGATTAAACATACTTTTCACATCTATGAACTACATTGATAATATTTAAACAGTAAATTTAAAACGTTTTTCAGAGTTTGTAAAGTAATTTTCTACAATGAAATAAAATGTAAATCTGGAAATTCACATCCAGATTTCAATTTTGAAAAGAATAATATAAATGGGAAAATGAAATTACAAACATAAAAAATAAATGCTTTTTTGAGCAATGTTTGAACATGGTTTCACATCTATGAAACAGCACATGTAAAAAGTACTTTTCTACAAGAAAGCAAAATGTACATCTGTAAATTCACTTCTACATTTCAATTTTAAAAAGAATAATATAAATGTTAAAATGAAGCTACAAACATTAAAACACATGCTTTTTTGAGAAATGTGTAAACTTTCACATCTATGAATTTTCATGTTTAAATATTTACAGCCTTTGTAGAACATTTAACAAAGTAAAGCATCTAACAAAGTTGAAAAATATAGTTTACAACCAGAAAAGAAAATGTAGAAAAATAAATACGCGTTTAAATTTCAATTTGAAAAAAGTAAAAATAACTGCAAAAATGTATGTTCACACATTGAAATAAATGCATTTTACGAAAAGATTAAACATACTTTTCTCATCTATGAACTTCATTGATAATATTTAAACAGTACATTTAAAACGTTTTTCAGTGTTTGTAAAGTACTTTTCTACAATCAAATAAAATGTAGATCTGGAAATTCACATCCAGATTTCAGTTTTGAAAAGAATAATATAAATGGTAAAATGAAATTACAAACATAAAAAATAAATGCTTTTTTGAGCAATGTTTGAACATGGTTTCACATCTATGAAACAGCACATGTAAAAAGTACTTTTCTACAAGAAAGCAAAATGTACAACTGTAAATTCACTGCTGCATTTCAATTTTAAAAAAGAATAACATAAATGTTAAATTGAAGCTTCAAACATGCTTTTTTGAGAAATGTTTAAACTTTCTTTCACATCTATGAATTTTCATGTTTCAATATTTACAGCCTTTGTAAAACATTTAACAAAGTTTAAAAATATAGTTTACAACCAGAAAAGAAAATGTAGAAAAATAAATACGCGTTTAAATTTCAATTTGAAAAAAGTAAAAATAACTGCTAAAATGTATGTTCACACATTGAAATAAATGCATTTTAGGAAAAGATTAAACATACTTTTCTCATCTATGAACTTCATTGATAATATTTAAACAGTACATTTAAAACGTTTTTCAGTGTTTGTAAAGTAGTTTTCTACAATCATATAAAATGTCGATCTGGAAATTCACATCGAGATTTCAATTTTGAAAAGAATAATATAAATGGTAAAATGAAATTACAAACATAAAAAATAAATGCTTTTTTGAGCAATGTTTGAACATGGTTTCACATCTATGAAACAGCACATGTAAAAAGTACTTTTCTACAAGAAAGCAAAATGTACATCTGTAAATTCACTGCTACATTTCAATTTTAAAAAAGAATAACATAAATGTCAAAATGAAGCAACAATCATTAAAATACATGCTTTTTTGAGAAATGTTAAAACTTTTTTTCACATCTATGAATTCTCATGTTTACATGTTTATAGCCTTTGTAAAACTTTTAACAAAGTTTAAAAATATGGGTTACAACCAGAAAAGCAAATATAGAAAAATAAATACGCGTTTAAATTTCAATTTGAAAAAAGTAAAAATAACTGCTAAAATGAATGTTCACACATTGAAATAAATGCATTTTAGGAAAAGATTAAACATACTTTTCTCATCTATGAACTTCATTGTTAATATTTAAACAGTACATTGAAAACGTTTTTCAGAGTTTGTAAAGTACTTTTCTACAAGCAAGTAAAATGTAGATCTGGAAATTCACATCCAGATTTCAATTTTGAAAAGAATAATATAAATGTTAAAATGAAATTACAAACATAAAAAATAAATGCTTTTTTGAGAAATGTTTGAACATGGTTTCACATCTATGAAACAGCACATGTAAAAAGTACTTTTCTACAAGAAAGCAAAATGTACATCTGTAAATCCACTTCTACATTTCAATTTTAAAAAAGAATAACATAAATGTTAAAATGAAGCTACAAACATTAAAATACATGCTTTTTTGAGAAATGTTAAAACTTTCTTTCACATCTATGAATTTTCATGTTTACATATTTATAGCATTTGCAAAACTTTTAACAATGTTTAAAAATATGGGTTACAACCAGAAAAGCAAATGTTGAAAAATAAATACGCGTTTAAATTTCAATTTGAAAAAAGTAAAAATAACTGCTAAAATGAATGTTCACACATTAAAATAAATGCATTTTAGGAAAAGTTTAAACATACTTTTCTCATCTATGAAATTCATTGTTAATATTTAAACAGAACATTTAAAACTTTTTTCAGAGGTTGTAAAGTTCTTTTCTACAATCAAATAAAATGTAGATCTGGAAATTCACATCCAGATTTCAATTTTGAAAAGAATAATATAAATGGTAAAATGAAATTACCAACATAAAAAATAAATGCTTTTTTGAGAAATGTTTGAACATTGTTTCACATCTATGAAACAGCACATGTAAAAACTACTTTTCTACAAGAAAGCAAAATGTACATCTGTAAATTCACTGCTAGATTTCAATTTTAAAAAAGAATAACATAAATGTTAAAATGAAGATTCAAACATTAAAATACATGCTTTTTTGAGAAATGTTTAAACTTTCTTTCACATCTATGAATTTTCATGTTTCAATATTTACAGCCTTTGTAAAACATTTAACAAAGTTTAAAAATATAGTTTACAACCAGAAAAGAAAATGTAGAAAAATAAATACGCGTTTAAATTTCATTTTGAAAAAGTAAAAATAACTGCTAAAATGAATGTTCACACATTGAAATAGATGCATTTTAGGAAAAGATTAAACATAGTTTTCTCATCTATGAACTTCATTGTTAATAAATAAACAGTACATTTAAAAAGTTTTTCAGAGTTTTTAAAGTACTTTTCTACAATCAAATAAAATGTAGATCTGGAAATTCACATCCAGATTTCAATATTGAAAAGAATAATAGAAATGGTAAAATGAAATTACAAACATAAAAAATAAATGCTTTTTTGAGCAATGATTGAACATGGTTTCACATCTATGAAATAGCACATGTAAAAAGTACTTTTCTACAAGAAAGCAAAATGTACATCTGTAAATTCACTGCTGCATTTCAATTTTAAAAAAGAGTAACATAAATGTTAAAATGAAGCTTCAAACATTAAAATACATGCTTTTTTGAGAAATGTTTAAACTTTCTTTCACATCTATGAATTTTCATTGTTACATATTTATAGCCTTTGTAAAACTTTTAACAACGTTTAAAAATATGGGTTACAACCAGAAACGAAAATGTAGAAAAATAAATACGTGTTTAAATTTCATTTTGAAAAAGTAAAAATAACTGCTAAAATGAATGTTCACACATTGAAATAAATGCATTTTAGGAAAAGATTAAATATAGTTTTCTCATCTATGAACTTCATTGTTAATATTTAAACAGTAAATTTAAAACGTTTTTCAGAGTTTGTAAAGTAATTTTCTACAATCAAATAAAATGTAAATCTGGAAATTCACATCCAGATTTCAATTTTGAAAAGAATAATATAAATGGTAAAATGAAATTACAAACATAAAAAATAAATGCTTTTTTGAGCAATGTTTGAACATGGTTTCACATCTATGAAACAGCACATGTAAAAAGTACTTTTCTACAAGAAAGCAAAATGTACATCTGTAAATTCACTTCTACATTTCAATTTTAAAAAGAATAATATAAATGTTAAAATGAAGCTACAAACATTAAAATACATGCTTTTTTGAGAAATGTGTAAACTTTCTTTCACATCTATGAATTTTCATGTTTACATATTTATAGCATTTGTAAAACTTTTAACAATGTTTAAAAATATGGGTTACAACCAGAAAAGCAAATGTTGAAAAATAAATACGCGTTTAAATTTCAATTTGAAAAAAGTAAAAATAACTGCTAAAATGAATGTTCACACATTAAAATAAATGCATTTTAGGAAAAGTTTAAACATACTTTTCTCATCTATGAAATTCATTGTTAATATTTAAACAGTACATTTAAAACTTTTTTCAGAGGTTGTAAAGTTCTTTTCTACAATCAAATAAAATGTAGATCTGGAAATTCACATCCAGATTTCAATTTTGAAAAGAATAATATAAATGTTAAAATGAAATTACCAACATAAAAAATAAATGCTTTTTTGAGAAATGTTTGAACATGGTTTCACATCTATGAAACAGCACATGTAAAAAGTACTTTTCTACAAGAAAGCAAAATGTACATCAGTAAATTCACTGCTAGATTTCAATTTTAAAAAAGAATAACATAAATGTTAAAATGAAGATTCAAACATTAAAATACATGCTTTTTTGAGAAATGTTTAAACTTTCTTTCACATCTATGAATTTTCATGTTTAAATATTTACAGCCTTTGTAAAACATTTAACAAAGTTTAAAAATATAGTTTACAACCAGAAAAGAAAATGTAGAAAAATAAATACGCGTTTAAATTTCATTTTGAAAAAGTAAAAATAACTGCTAAAATGAATGTTCACACATTGAAATAGATGCATTTTAGGAAAAGATTAAACATAGTTTTCTCATCTATGAACTTCATTGTTAATAAATAAACAGTACATTTAAAACGTTTTTCAGTGTTCGTAAAGTACTTTTCTACAATCAAATAAAATGTAGATCTGGAAATTCACATCCAGATTTCAATTTTGAAAAGAATAATATAAATGGTAAAATGAAATTACAATCATAAAAAATAAATGCTTTTTTGAGCAATGTTTGAACATGGTTTCACATCTATGAAACAGCATTGTAAAAAGTACTTTTCTACAAGAAAGTAAAATGAACATCTGTAAATTCACTGCTACATTTCAATTTTAAAAAAGAATAACATAAATGTTAAAATGAAGCTACAAACATTAAAATACATGCTTTTTTGAGAAATGTTAAAACTTTCTTTCACATCTATGAATTTTAATGTTTAAATATTTACAGCTTTTGTACAACATTTAACAAAGTAAAACATTTAACAAAGTTTAAACATATAGTTTACAACCAGAAAAGAAAATGTAGAAAAATAAATACGCGTTTAAATTTCAATTTGAAAAAGTAAAAATAACTGCTAAAATGAATGTTCACACATTGAAATAAATGCATTTTAGGAAAAGATTAAATATAGTTTTCTCATCTATGAACTTCATTGTTAATATTTAAACAGTAAATTTAAAACGTTTTTCAGAGTTTGTAAAGAAATTTTCTACAATCAAATAAAATGTAAATCTGGAAATTCACATCCAGATTTCAATTTTGAAAAGAATAATATAAATGGTAAAATGAAATTACAAACATAAAAAATAAATGCTTTTTTGAGCAATGTTTGAACATGGTTTCACATCTATGAAACAGCACATGTAAAAAGTACTTTTCTACAAGAAAGCAAAATGTACATCTGTAAATTCACTTCTACATTTCAATTTTAAAAAGAATAATATAAATGTTAAAATGAAGCTACAAACATTAAAATACATGCTTTTTTGAGAAATGTGTAAACTTTCTTTCACATCTATGAATTTTCATGTTTACATATTTATAGCATTTGTAAAACTTTTAACAATGTTTAAAAATATGGGTTACAACCAGAAAAGCAAATGTTGAAAAATAAATACGCGTTTAAATTTCAATTTGAAAAAAGTAAAAATAACTGCTAAAATGAATGTTCACACATTAAAATAAATGCATTTTAGGAAAAGTTTAAACATACTTTTCTCATCTATGAAATTCATTGTTAATATTTAAACAGTACATTTAAAACTTTTTTCAGAGGTTGTAAAGTTCTTTTCTACAATCAAATAAAATGTAGATCTGGAAATTCACATCCAGATTTCAATTTTGAAAAGAATAATATAAATGGTAAAATGAAATTACCAACATAAAAAATAAATGCTTTTTTGAGAAATGTTTGAACATGGTTTCACATCTATGAAACAGCACATGTAAAAAGTACTTTTCTACAAGAAAGCAAAATGTACATCTGTAAATCCACTTCTACATTTCAATTTTAAAAAAGAATAACATAAATTTTAAAATGAAGCTTCAAACATTAAAATACATGCTTTTTTGAGAAATGTTTAAACTTTCTTTCACATCTATGAATTTTCTTGTTTACATATTTATAGCCTTTGTAGAACTTTTAACAACGTTTAAAAATATGGGTTACAACCAGAAAAGAAAATGTAGAAAAATAAATACGTGTTTAAATTTCATTTTGAAAAAGTAAAAATAACTGCTAAATTGAATGTTCACACATTGAAATAAATGCATTTTAGGAAAAGATTAAACATAGTTTTCTCATCTATGAACTTCATTGTTAATAAATAAACAGTACATTTAAAACGTTTTTCAGAGTTTTTAAAGTACTTTTCTACAATCAAATAAAATGTAGATCTGGAAATTCACATCCAGATTTCAATATTGAAAAGAAGAATAGAAATGGTAAAATGAAATTACAAACATAAAAAATAAATGCTTTTTTGAGCAATGATTGAACATGGTTTCACATCTATGAAATAGCACATGTAAAAAGTACTTTTCTACAAGAAAGCAAAATGTACAGCTGTAAATTCACTGCTGCATTTCAATTTTAAAAAAGAATAACATAAATGTTAAAATGAAGCTTCAAACATTAAAATACATGCTTTTTTGAGAAATGTGTAAACTTTCTTTCACATCTATGAATTTTCATGTTTACATATTTATAGCATTTGTAAAACTTTTAACAATGTTTAAAAATATGGGTTACAACCAGAAAAGCAAATGTTGAAAAATAAATACGCGTTTAAATTTCAATTTGAAAAAAGTAAAAATAACTGCTAAAATGAATGTTCACACATTGAAATAGATGCATTTTAGGAAAAGATTAAACATAGTTTTCTCATCTATGAACTTCATTGTTAATAAATAAACAGTACATTTAAAACGTTTTTCAGTGTTCGTAAAGTACTTTTCTACAATCAAATAAAATGTAGATCTGGAAATTCACATCCAGATTTCAATTTTGAAAAGAATAATATAAATGGTAAAATGAAATTACAATCATAAAAAATAAATGCTTTTTTGAGCAATGTTTGAACATGGTTTCACATCTATGAAACAGCATTGTAAAAAGTACTTTTCTACAAGAAAGTAAAATGAACATCTGTAAATTCACTGCTACATTTCAATTTTAAAAAAGAATAACATAAATGTTAAAATGAAGCTACAAACATTAAAATACATGCTTTTTTGAGAAATGTTAAAACTTTCTTTCACATCTATGAATTTTAATGTTTACATATTTATAGCCTTTGTAAAACTTTTAACAATGTTTAAAAATATTGGTTACAACCAGAAAAGCAAATGTAGAAAAATAAATACGCATTTAAATTTCAATTTGAAAAAAGTAAAAATAACTGCTAAAATGAATGTTCACACATTAAAATAAACGCATTTTAGGAAAAGTTTAAACATACTTTTCTCATCTATGAAATTCATTGTTAATATTTAAACAGTACATTTAAAACGTTTTTCAGAGGTTGTAAAGTACTTTTCTACAATCAAATAAAATGTATATCTGGAAATTCACATCCAGATTTCAATTTTGAAAAGAATAATATAAATGGTAAAATGAAATTACCAACATAAAAAATAAATGCTTTTTTGAGAAATGCTTGAACATGGTTTCACATCTATGAAACAGCACATGTAAAAAGTACTTTTCTACAAGAAAGCAAAATGTACATCAGTAAATTCACTGCTAGATTTCAATTTTAAAAAAGAATAACATAAATGTTAAAATGAAGATTCAAACATTAAAATACATGCTTTTTTGAGAAATGTTTAAACTTTCTTTCACATCTATGAATTTTCATGTTTCAATATTTACAGCCTTTGTAAAACATTTAACAAAGTTTAAAAATATAGTTTACAACCAGAAAAGAAAATGTAGAAAAATAAATATGCGTTTAAATTTCATTTTGAAAAAGTAAAAATAACTGCTAAAATGAATGTTCACACATTGAAATAGATGCATTTTAGGAAAAGATTAAACATAGTTTTCTCATCTATGAACTTCATTGTTAATAAATAAACAGTACATTTAAAAAGTTTTTCAGAGTTTTTAAAGTACTTTTCTACAATCAAATAAAATGTAGATCTGGAAATTCACATCCAGATTTCAATATTGAAAAGAATAATAGAAATGGTAAAATGAAATTACAAACATAAAAAATAAATGCTTTTTTGAGCAATGATTGAACATGGTTTCACATCTATGAAATAGCACATGTAAAAAGTACTTTTCTACAAGAAAGCAAAATGTACATCTGTAAATTCACTGCTGCATTTCAATTTTAAAAAAGAGTAACATAAATGTTAAAATGAAGCTTCAAACATTAAAATACATGCTTTTTTGAGAAATGTTTAAACTTTCTTTCACATCTATGAATTTTCATTGTTACATATTTATAGCCTTTGTAAAACTTTTAACAACGTTTAAAAATATGGGTTACAACCAGAAACGAAAATGTAGAAAAATAAATACGTGTTTAAATTTCATTTTGAAAAAGTAAAAATAACTGCTAAAATGAATGTTCACACATTGAAATAAATGCATTTTAGGAAAAGATTAAATATAGTTTTCTCATCTATGAACTTCATTGTTAATATTTAAACAGTAAATTTAAAACGTTTTTCAGAGTTTGTAAAGTAATTTTCTACAATCAAATAAAATGTAAATCTGGAAATTCACATCCAGATTTCAATTTTGAAAAGAATAATATAAATGGTCAAATGAAATTACAAACATAAAAAATAAATGCTTTTTTGAGCAATGTTTGAACATGGTTTCACATCTATGAAACAGCATTGTAAAAAGTACTTTTCTACAAGAAAGTAAAATGAACATCTGTAAATTCACTGCTACATTTCAATTTTAAAAAAGAATAATATAAATGTTAAAATGAAGCTACAAACATTAAAATACATGCTTTTTTGAGAAATGTTAAAACTTTCTTTCACATCTATGAATTTTAATGTTTAAATATTTACAGCTTTTGTACAACATTTAACAAAGTAAAACATTTAACAAAGTTTAAACATATAGTTTACAACCAGAAAAGAAAATGTAGAAAAATAAATACGCGTTTAAATTTCAATTTGAAAAAGTAAAAATAACTGCTAAAATGAATGTTCACACATTGAAATAAATGCATTTTAGGAAAAGATTAAATATAGTTTTCTCATCTATGAACTTCATTGTTAATATTTAAACAGTAAATTTAAAACGTTTTTCAGAGTTTGTAAAGAAATTTTCTACAATCAAATAAAATGTAAATCTGGAAATTCACATCCAGATTTCAATTTTGAAAAGAATAATATAAATGGTAAAATGAAATTACAAACATAAAAAATAAATGCTTTTTTGAGCAATGTTTGAACATGGTTTCACATCTATGAAACAGCACATGTAAAAAGTACTTTTCTACAAGAAAGCAAAATGTACATCTGTAAATTCACTTCTACATTTCAATTTTAAAAAGAATAATATAAATGTTAAAATGAAGCTACAAACATTAAAATACATGCTTTTTTGAGAAATGTGTAAACTTTCTTTCACATCTATGAATTTTCATGTTTACATATTTATAGCATTTGTAAAACTTTTAACAATGTTTAAAAATATGGGTTACAACCAGAAAAGCAAATGTTGAAAAATAAATACGCGTTTAAATTTCAATTTGAAAAAAGTAAAAATAACTGCTAAAATGAATGTTCACACATTAAAATAAATGCATTTTAGGAAAAGTTTAAACATACTTTTCTCATCTATGAAATTCATTGTTAATATTTAAACAGTACATTTAAAACTTTTTTCAGAGGTTGTAAAGTTCTTTTCTACAATCAAATAAAATGTAGATCTGGAAATTCACATCCAGATTTCAATTTTGAAAAGAATAATATAAATGGTAAAATGAAATTACCAACATAAAAAATAAATGCTTTTTTGAGAAATGTTTGAACATGGTTTCACATCTATGAAACAGCACATGTAAAAAGTACTTTTCTCCAAGAAAGCAAAATGTACATCTGTAAATCCACTTCTACATTTCAATTTTAAAAAAGAATAACATAAATGTTAAAATGAAGCTACAAACATTAAAATACATGCTTTTTTGAGAAATGTTAAAACTTTCTTTCACATCTATGAATTTTAATGTTTACATATTTATAGCCTTTGTAAAACTTTTAACAATGTTTAAAAATATGGGTTACAACCAGAAAAGCAAATGTAGAAAAATAAATACGCGTTTAAATTTCAATTTGAAAAAAGTAAAAATAACTGCTAAAATGAATGTTCACACATTAAAATAAACACATTTTAGGAAAAGTTTAAACATACTTTTCTCATCTATGAAATTCATTGTTAATATTTAAACAGTACATTTAAAACGTTTTTCAGAGGTTGTAAAGTACTTTTCTACAATCAAATAAAATGTATATCTGGAAATTCACATCCAGATTTCAATTTTGAAAAGAATAATATAAATGGTAAAATGAAATTACCAACATAAAAAATAAATGCTTTTTTGAGAAATGCTTGAACATGGTTTCACATCTATGAAACAGCACATGTAAAAAGTACTTTTCTACAAGAAATCAAAATGTACATCTGTAAATTCACTGCTACATTTCAATTTTAAAAAAGAATAACATGAATGTTAAAATGAAGATTCAAACATTAAAATACATGATTTTTTGAGAAATGTTTAATCTTTCACATCTATGAATTTCATGTTTAAATATTTACAGATTTTGTACAACATTTAACAAAGTAAAACATTTAACAAAGTTTAAAAATATAGTTTACAACCAGAAAAGAAAATGTAGAAAAATAAATACGCGTTTAAATTTCAATTTGAAAAAAGTAAAAATAACTGCTAAAATGTATGTTAGCACATTGAAATAAATGCATTTTAGGAAAAGATTAAACATACTTTTCACATCTATGAACTACATTGATAATATTTAAACAGTAAATTTAAAACGTTTTTCAGAGTTTGTAAAGTAATTTTCTACAATGAAATAAAATGTAAATCTGGAAATTCACATCCAGATTTCAATTTTGAAAAGAATAATATAAATGGGAAAATGAAATTACAAACATAAAAAATAAATGCTTTTTTGAGCAATGTTTGAACATGGTTTCACATCTATGAAACAGCACATGTAAAAAGTACTTTTCTACAAGAAAGCAAAATGTACATCTGTAAATTCACTTCTACATTTCAATTTTAAAAAGAATAATATAAATGTTAAAATGAAGCTACAAACATTAAAACACATGCTTTTTTGAGAAATGTGTAAACTTTCACATCTATGAATTTTCATGTTTAAATATTTACAGCCTTTGTAGAACATTTAACAAAGTAAAGCATCTAACAAAGTTGAAAAATATAGTTTACAACCAGAAAAGAAAATGTAGAAAAATAAATACGCGTTTAAATTTCAATTTGAAAAAAGTAAAAATAACTGCAAAAATGTATGTTCACACATTGAAATAAATGCATTTTACGAAAAGATTAAACATACTTTTCTCATCTATGAACTTCATTGATAATATTTAAACAGTACATTTAAAACGTTTTTCAGTGTTTGTAAAGTACTTTTCTACAATCAAATAAAATGTAGATCTGGAAATTCACATCCAGATTTCAGTTTTGAAAAGAATAATATAAATGGTAAAATGAAATTACAAACATAAAAAATAAATGCTTTTTTGAGCAATGTTTGAACATGGTTTCACATCTATGAAACAGCACATGTAAAAAGTACTTTTCTACAAGAAAGCAAAATGTACAACTGTAAATTCACTGCTGCATTTCAATTTTAAAAAAGAATAACATAAATGTTAAATTGAAGCTTCAAACATGCTTTTTTGAGAAATGTTTAAATTTCTTTCACATCTATGAATTTTCATGTTTCAATATTTACAGCCTTTGTAAAACATTTAACAAAGTTTAAAAATATAGTTTACAACCAGAAAAGAAAATGTAGAAAAATAAATACGCGTTTAAATTTCAATTTGAAAAAAGTAAAAATAACTGCTAAAATGTATGTTCACACATTGAAATAAATGCATTTTAGGAAAAGATTAAACATACTTTTCTCATCTATGAACTTCATTGATAATATTTAAACAGTACATTTAAAACGTTTTTCAGTGTTTGTAAAGTAGTTTTCTACAATCATATAAAATGTCGATCTGGAAATTCACATCGAGATTTCAATTTTGAAAAGAATAATATAAATGGTAAAATGAAATTACAAACATAAAAAATAAATGCTTTTTTGAGCAATGTTTGAACATGGTTTCACATCTATGAAACAGCACATGTAAAAAGTACTTTTCTACAAGAAAGCAAAATGTACATCTGTAAATTCACTGCTACATTTCAATTTTAAAAAAGAATAACATAAATGTCAAAATGAAGCAACAATCATTAAAATACATGCTTTTTTGAGAAATGTTAAAACTTTTTTTCACATCTATGAATTCTCATGTTTACATGTTTATAGCCTTTGTAAAACTTTTAACAAAGTTTAAAAATATGGGTTACAACCAGAAAAGCAAATATAGAAAAATAAATACGCGTTTAAATTTCAATTTGAAAAAAGTAAAAATAACTGCTAAAATGAATGTTCACACATTGAAATAAATGCATTTTAGGAAAAGATTAAACATACTTTTCTCATCTATGAACTTCATTGTTAATATTTAAACAGTACATTGAAAACGTTTTTCAGAGTTTGTAAAGTACTTTTCTACAAGCAAGTAAAATGTAGATCTGGAAATTCACATCCAGATTTCAATTTTGAAAAGAATAATATAAATGTTAAAATGAAATTACAAACATAAAAAATAAATGCTTTTTTGAGAAATGTTTGAACATGGTTTCACATCTATGAAACAGCACATGTAAAAAGTACTTTTCTACAAGAAAGCAAAATGTACATCTGTAAATCCACTTCTACATTTCAATTTTAAAAAAGAATAACATAAATGTTAAAATGAAGCTACAAACATTAAAATACATGCTTTTTTGAGAAATGTTAAAACTTTCTTTCACATCTATGAATTTTCATGTTTACATATTTATAGCATTTGCAAAACTTTTAACAATGTTTAAAAATATGGGTTACAACCAGAAAAGCAAATGTTGAAAAATAAATACGCGTTTAAATTTCAATTTGAAAAAAGTAAAAATAACTGCTAAAATGAATGTTCACACATTAAAATAAATGCATTTTAGGAAAAGTTTAAACATACTTTTCTCATCTATGAAATTCATTGTTAATATTTAAACAGAACATTTAAAACTTTTTTCAGAGGTTGTAAAGTTCTTTTCTACAATCAAATAAAATGTAGATCTGGAAATTCACATCCAGATTTCAATTTTGAAAAGAATAATATAAATGGTAAAATGAAATTACCAACATAAAAAATAAATGCTTTTTTGAGAAATGTTTGAACATTGTTTCACATCTATGAAACAGCACATGTAAAAACTACTTTTCTACAAGAAAGCAAAATGTACATCTGTAAATTCACTGCTAGATTTCAATTTTAAAAAAGAATAACATAAATGTTAAAATGAAGATTCAAACATTAAAATACATGCTTTTTTGAGAAATGTTTAAACTTTCTTTCACATCTATGAATTTTCATGTTTCAATATTTACAGCCTTTGTAAAACATTTAACAAAGTTTAAAAATATAGTTTACAACCAGAAAAGAAAATGTAGAAAAATAAATACGCGTTTAAATTTCATTTTGAAAAAGTAAAAATAACTGCTAAAATGAATGTTCACACATTGAAATAGATGCATTTTAGGAAAAGATTAAACATAGTTTTCTCATCTATGAACTTCATTGTTAATAAATAAACAGTACATTTAAAAAGTTTTTCAGAGTTTTTAAAGTACTTTTCTACAATCAAATAAAATGTAGATCTGGAAATTCACATCCAGATTTCAATATTGAAAAGAATAATAGAAATGGTAAAATGAAATTACAAACATAAAAAATAAATGCTTTTTTGAGCAATGATTGAACATGGTTTCACATCTATGAAATAGCACATGTAAAAAGTACTTTTCTACAAGAAAGCAAAATGTACATCTGTAAATTCACTGCTGCATTTCAATTTTAAAAAAGAGTAACATAAATGTTAAAATGAAGCTTCAAACATTAAAATACATGCTTTTTTGAGAAATGTTTAAACTTTCTTTCACATCTATGAATTTTCATTGTTACATATTTATAGCCTTTGTAAAACTTTTAACAACGTTTAAAAATATGGGTTACAACCAGAAACGAAAATGTAGAAAAATAAATACGTGTTTAAATTTCATTTTGAAAAAGTAAAAATAACTGCTAAAATGAATGTTCACACATTGAAATAAATGCATTTTAGGAAAAGATTAAATATAGTTTTCTCATCTATGAACTTCATTGTTAATATTTAAACAGTAAATTTAAAACGTTTTTCAGAGTTTGTAAAGTAATTTTCTACAATCAAATAAAATGTAAATCTGGAAATTCACATCCAGATTTCAATTTTGAAAAGAATAATATAAATGGTAAAATGAAATTACAAACATAAAAAATAAATGCTTTTTTGAGCAATGTTTGAACATGGTTTCACATCTATGAAACAGCACATGTAAAAAGTACTTTTCTACAAGAAAGCAAAATGTACATCTGTAAATTCACTTCTACATTTCAATTTTAAAAAGAATAATATAAATGTTAAAATGAAGCTACAAACATTAAAATACATGCTTTTTTGAGAAATGTGTAAACTTTCTTTCACATCTATGAATTTTCATGTTTACATATTTATAGCATTTGTAAAACTTTTAACAATGTTTAAAAATATGGGTTACAACCAGAAAAGCAAATGTTGAAAAATAAATACGCGTTTAAATTTCAATTTGAAAAAAGTAAAAATAACTGCTAAAATGAATGTTCACACATTAAAATAAATGCATTTTAGGAAAAGTTTAAACATACTTTTCTCATCTATGAAATTCATTGTTAATATTTAAACAGTACATTTAAAACTTTTTTCAGAGGTTGTAAAGTTCTTTTCTACAATCAAATAAAATGTAGATCTGGAAATTCACATCCAGATTTCAATTTTGAAAAGAATAATATAAATGTTAAAATGAAATTACCAACATAAAAAATAAATGCTTTTTTGAGAAATGTTTGAACATGGTTTCACATCTATGAAACAGCACATGTAAAAAGTACTTTTCTACAAGAAAGCAAAATGTACATCAGTAAATTCACTGCTAGATTTCAATTTTAAAAAAGAATAACATAAATGTTAAAATGAAGATTCAAACATTAAAATACATGCTTTTTTGAGAAATGTTTAAACTTTCTTTCACATCTATGAATTTTCATGTTTAAATATTTACAGCCTTTGTAAAACATTTAACAAAGTTTAAAAATATAGTTTACAACCAGAAAAGAAAATGTAGAAAAATAAATACGCGTTTAAATTTCATTTTGAAAAAGTAAAAATAACTGCTAAAATGAATGTTCACACATTGAAATAGATGCATTTTAGGAAAAGATTAAACATAGTTTTCTCATCTATGAACTTCATTGTTAATAAATAAACAGTACATTTAAAACGTTTTTCAGTGTTCGTAAAGTACTTTTCTACAATCAAATAAAATGTAGATCTGGAAATTCACATCCAGATTTCAATTTTGAAAAGAATAATATAAATGGTAAAATGAAATTACAATCATAAAAAATAAATGCTTTTTTGAGCAATGTTTGAACATGGTTTCACATCTATGAAACAGCATTGTAAAAAGTACTTTTCTACAAGAAAGTAAAATGAACATCTGTAAATTCACTGCTACATTTCAATTTTAAAAAAGAATAACATAAATGTTAAAATGAAGCTACAAACATTAAAATACATGCTTTTTTGAGAAATGTTAAAACTTTCTTTCACATCTATGAATTTTAATGTTTAAATATTTACAGCTTTTGTACAACATTTAACAAAGTAAAACATTTAACAAAGTTTAAACATATAGTTTACAACCAGAAAAGAAAATGTAGAAAAATAAATACGCGTTTAAATTTCAATTTGAAAAAGTAAAAATAACTGCTAAAATGAATGTTCACACATTGAAATAAATGCATTTTAGGAAAAGATTAAATATAGTTTTCTCATCTATGAACTTCATTGTTAATATTTAAACAGTAAATTTAAAACGTTTTTCAGAGTTTGTAAAGAAATTTTCTACAATCAAATAAAATGTAAATCTGGAAATTCACATCCAGATTTCAATTTTGAAAAGAATAATATAAATGGTAAAATGAAATTACAAACATAAAAAATAAATGCTTTTTTGAGCAATGTTTGAACATGGTTTCACATCTATGAAACAGCACATGTAAAAAATACTTTTCTACAAGAAAGCAAAATGTACATCTGTAAATTCACTTCTACATTTCAATTTTAAAAAGAATAATATAAATGTTAAAATGAAGCTACAAACATTAAAATACATGCTTTTTTGAGAAATGTGTAAACTTTCTTTCACATCTATGAATTTTCATGTTTACATATTTATAGCATTTGTAAAACTTTTAACAATGTTTAAAAATATGGGTTACAACCAGAAAAGCAAATGTTGAAAAATAAATACGCGTTTAAATTTCAATTTGAAAAAAGTAAAAATAACTGCTAAAATGAATGTTCACACATTAAAATAAATGCATTTTAGGAAAAGTTTAAACATACTTTTCTCATCTATGAAATTCATTGTTAATATTTAAACAGTACATTTAAAACTTTTTTCAGAGGTTGTAAAGTTCTTTTCTACAATCAAATAAAATGTAGATCTGGAAATTCACATCCAGATTTCAATTTTGAAAAGAATAATATAAATGGTAAAATGAAATTACCAACATAAAAAATAAATGCTTTTTTGAGAAATGTTTGAACATGGTTTCACATCTATGAAACAGCACATGTAAAAAGTACTTTTCTACAAGAAAGCAAAATGTACATCTGTAAATCCACTTCTACATTTCAATTTTAAAAAAGAATAACATAAATTTTAAAATGAAGCTTCAAACATTAAAATACATGCTTTTTTGAGAAATGTTTAAACTTTCTTTCACATCTATGAATTTTCTTGTTTACATATTTATAGCCTTTGTAGAACTTTTAACAACGTTTAAAAATATGGGTTACAACCAGAAAAGAAAATGTAGAAAAATAAATACGTGTTTAAATTTCATTTTGAAAAAGTAAAAATAACTGCTAAATTGAATGTTCACACATTGAAATAAATGCATTTTAGGAAAAGATTACACATAGTTTTCTCATCTATGAACTTCATTGTTAATAAATAAACAGTACATTTAAAACGTTTTTCAGAGTTTTTAAAGTACTTTTCTACAATCAAATAAAATGTAGATCTGGAAATTCACATCCAGATTTCAATATTGAAAAGAAGAATAGAAATGGTAAAATGAAATTACAAACATAAAAAATAAATGCTTTTTTGAGCAATGATTGAACATGGTTTCACATCTATGAAATAGCACATGTAAAAAGTACTTTTCTACAAGAAAGCAAAATGTACAGCTGTAAATTCACTGCTGCATTTCAATTTTAAAAAAGAATAACATAAATGTTAAAATGAAGCTTCAAACATTAAAATACATGCTTTTTTGAGAAATGTGTAAACTTTCTTTCACATCTATGAATTTTCATGTTTACATATTTATAGCATTTGTAAAACTTTTAACAATGTTTAAAAATATGGGTTACAACCAGAAAAGCAAATGTTGAAAAATAAATACGCGTTTAAATTTCAATTTGAAAAAAGTAAAAATAACTGCTAAAATGAATGTTCACACATTGAAATAGATGCATTTTAGGAAAAGATTAAACATAGTTTTCTCATCTATGAACTTCATTGTTAATAAATAAACAGTACATTTAAAACGTTTTTCAGTGTTCGTAAAGTACTTTTCTACAATCAAATAAAATGTAGATCTGGAAATTCACATCCAGATTTCAATTTTGAAAAGAATAATATAAATGGTAAAATGAAATTACAATCATAAAAAATAAATGCTTTTTTGAGCAATGTTTGAACATGGTTTCACATCTATGAAACAGCATTGTAAAAAGTACTTTTCTACAAGAAAGTAAAATGAACATCTGTAAATTCACTGCTACATTTCAATTTTAAAAAAGAATAACATAAATGTTAAAATGAAGCTACAAACATTAAAATACATGCTTTTTTGAGAAATGTTAAAACTTTCTTTCACATCTATGAATTTTAATGTTTACATATTTATAGCCTTTGTAAAACTTTTAACAATGTTTAAAAATATTGGTTACAACCAGAAAAGCAAATGTAGAAAAATAAATACGCATTTAAATTTCAATTTGAAAAAAGTAAAAATAACTGCTAAAATGAATGTTCACACATTAAAATAAACGCATTTTAGGAAAAGTTTAAACATACTTTTCTCATCTATGAAATTCATTGTTAATATTTAAACAGTACATTTAAAACGTTTTTCAGAGGTTGTAAAGTACTTTTCTACAATCAAATAAAATGTATATCTGGAAATTCACATCCAGATTTCAATTTTGAAAAGAATAATATAAATGGTAAAATGAAATTACCAACATAAAAAATAAATGCTTTTTTGAGAAATGCTTGAACATGGTTTCACATCTATGAAACAGCACATGTAAAAAGTACTTTTCTACAAGAAAGCAAAATGTACATCAGTAAATTCACTGCTAGATTTCAATTTTAAAAAAGAATAACATAAATGTTAAAATGAAGATTCAAACATTAAAATACATGCTTTTTTGAGAAATGTTTAAACTTTCTTTCACATCTATGAATTTTCATGTTTCAATATTTACAGCCTTTGTAAAACATTTAACAAAGTTTAAAAATATAGTTTACAACCAGAAAAGAAAATGTAGAAAAATAAATATGCGTTTAAATTTCATTTTGAAAAAGTAAAAATAACTGCTAAAATGAATGTTCACACAATGAAATAGATGCATTTTAGGAAAAGATTAAACATAGTTTTCTCATCTATGAACTTCATTGTTAATAAATAAACAGTACATTTAAAAAGTTTTTCAGAGTTTTTAAAGTACTTTTCTACAATCAAATAAAATGTAGATCTGGAAATTCACATCCAGATTTCAATATTGAAAAGAATAATAGAAATGGTAAAATGAAATTACAAACATAAAAAATAAATGCTTTTTTGAGCAATGATTGAACATGGTTTCACATCTATGAAATAGCACATGTAAAAAGTACTTTTCTACAAGAAAGCAAAATGTACATCTGTAAATTCACTGCTGCATTTCAATTTTAAAAAAGAGTAACATAAATGTTAAAATGAAGCTTCAAACATTAAAATACATGCTTTTTTGAGAAATGTTTAAACTTTCTTTCACATCTATGAATTTTCATTGTTACATATTTATAGCCTTTGTAAAACTTTTAACAACGTTTAAAAATATGGGTTACAACCAGAAACGAAAATGTAGAAAAATAAATACGTGTTTAAATTTCATTTTGAAAAAGTAAAAATAACTGCTAAAATGAATGTTCACACATTGAAATAAATGCATTTTAGGAAAAGATTAAATATAGTTTTCTCATCTATGAACTTCATTGTTAATATTTAAACAGTAAATTTAAAACGTTTTTCAGAGTTTGTAAAGTAATTTTCTACAATCAAATAAAATGTAAATCTGGAAATTCACATCCAGATTTCAATTTTGAAAAGAATAATATAAATGGTCAAATGAAATTACAAACATAAAAAATAAATGCTTTTTTGAGCAATGTTTGAACATGGTTTCACATCTATGAAACAGCAATGTAAAAAGTACTTTTCTACAAGAAAGCAAAATGTACATCTGTAAATTCACTTCTACATTTCAATTTTAAAAAGAATAATATAAATGTTAAAATGAAGCTACAAACATTAAAATACATGCTTTTTTGAGAAATGTGTAAACTTTCTTTCACATCTATGAATTTTCATGTTTACATATTTATAGCATTTGTAAAACTTTTAACAATGTTTAAAAATATGGGTTACAACCAGAAAAGCAAATGTTGAAAAATAAATACGCGTTTAAATTTCAATTTGAAAAAAGTAAAAATAACTGCTAAAATGAATGTTCACACATTAAAATAAATGCATTTTAGGAAAAGTTTAAACATACTTTTCTCATCTATGAAATTCATTGTTAATATTTAAACAGTACATTTAAAACTTTTTTCAGAGGTTGTAAAGTTCTTTTCTACAATCAAATAAAATGTAGATCTGGAAATTCACATCCAGATTTCAATTTTGAAAAGAATAATATAAATGGTAAAATGAAATTACCAACATAAAAAATAAATGCTTTTTTGAGAAATGTTTGAACATGGTTTCACATCTATGAAACAGCACATGTAAAAAGTACTTTTCTACAAGAAAGCAAAATGTACATCTGTAAATCCACTTCTACATTTCAATTTTAAAAAAGAATAACATAAATTTTAAAATGAAGCTTCAAACATTAAAATACATGCTTTTTTGAGAAATGTTTAAACTTTCTTTCACATCTATGAATTTTCTTGTTTACATATTTATAGCCTTTGTAGAACTTTTAACAACGTTTAAAAATATGGGTTACAACCAGAAAAGAAAATGTAGAAAAATAAATACGTGTTTAAATTTCATTTTGAAAAAGTAAAAATAACTGCTAAATTGAATGTTCACACATTGAAATAAATGCATTTTAGGAAAAGATTACACATAGTTTTCTCATCTATGAACTTCATTGTTAATAAATAAACAGTACATTTAAAACGTTTTTCAGAGTTTTTAAAGTACTTTTCTACAATCAAATAAAATGTAGATCTGGAAATTCACATCCAGATTTCAATATTGAAAAGAAGAATAGAAATGGTAAAATGAAATTACAAACATAAAAAATAAATGCTTTTTTGAGCAATGATTGAACATGGTTTCACATCTATGAAATAGCACATGTAAAAAGTACTTTTCTACAAGAAAGCAAAATGTACAGCTGTAAATTCACTGCTGCATTTCAATTTTAAAAAAGAATAACATAAATGTTAAAATGAAGCTTCAAACATTAAAATACATGCTTTTTTGAGAAATGTGTAAACTTTCTTTCACATCTATGAATTTTCATGTTTACATATTTATAGCATTTGTAAAACTTTTAACAATGTTTAAAAATATGGGTTACAACCAGAAAAGCAAATGTTGAAAAATAAATACGCGTTTAAATTTCAATTTGAAAAAAGTAAAAATAACTGCTAAAATGAATGTTCACACATTGAAATAGATGCATTTTAGGAAAAGATTAAACATAGTTTTCTCATCTATGAACTTCATTGTTAATAAATAAACAGTACATTTAAAACGTTTTTCAGTGTTCGTAAAGTACTTTTCTACAATCAAATAAAATGTAGATCTGGAAATTCACATCCAGATTTCAATTTTGAAAAGAATAATATAAATGGTAAAATGAAATTACAATCATAAAAAATAAATGCTTTTTTGAGCAATGTTTGAACATGGTTTCACATCTATGAAACAGCATTGTAAAAAGTACTTTTCTACAAGAAAGTAAAATGAACATCTGTAAATTCACTGCTACATTTCAATTTTAAAAAAGAATAACATAAATGTTAAAATGAAGCTACAAACATTAAAATACATGCTTTTTTGAGAAATGTTAAAACTTTCTTTCACATCTATGAATTTTAATGTTTACATATTTATAGCCTTTGTAAAACTTTTAACAATGTTTAAAAATATTGGTTACAACCAGAAAAGCAAATGTAGAAAAATAAATACGCATTTAAATTTCAATTTGAAAAAAGTAAAAATAACTGCTAAAATGAATGTTCACACATTAAAATAAACGCATTTTAGGAAAAGTTTAAACATACTTTTCTCATCTATGAAATTCATTGTTAATATTTAAACAGTACATTTAAAACGTTTTTCAGAGGTTGTAAAGTACTTTTCTACAATCAAATAAAATGTATATCTGGAAATTCACATCCAGATTTCAATTTTGAAAAGAATAATATAAATGGTAAAATGAAATTACCAACATAAAAAATAAATGCTTTTTTGAGAAATGCTTGAACATGGTTTCACATCTATGAAACAGCACATGTAAAAAGTACTTTTCTACAAGAAAGCAAAATGTACATCAGTAAATTCACTGCTAGATTTCAATTTTAAAAAAGAATAACATAAATGTTAAAATGAAGATTCAAACATTAAAATACATGCTTTTTTGAGAAATGTTTAAACTTTCTTTCACATCTATGAATTTTCATGTTTCAATATTTACAGCCTTTGTAAAACATTTAACAAAGTTTAAAAATATAGTTTACAACCAGAAAAGAAAATGTAGAAAAATAAATATGCGTTTAAATTTCATTTTGAAAAAGTAAAAATAACTGCTAAAATGAATGTTCACACAATGAAATAGATGCATTTTAGGAAAAGATTAAACATAGTTTTCTCATCTATGAACTTCATTGTTAATAAATAAACAGTACATTTAAAAAGTTTTTCAGAGTTTTTAAAGTACTTTTCTACAATCAAATAAAATGTAGATCTGGAAATTCACATCCAGATTTCAATATTGAAAAGAATAATAGAAATGGTAAAATGAAATTACAAACATAAAAAATAAATGCTTTTTTGAGCAATGATTGAACATGGTTTCACATCTATGAAATAGCACATGTAAAAAGTACTTTTCTACAAGAAAGCAAAATGTACATCTGTAAATTCACTGCTGCATTTCAATTTTAAAAAAGAGTAACATAAATGTTAAAATGAAGCTTCAAACATTAAAATACATGCTTTTTTGAGAAATGTTTAAACTTTCTTTCACATCTATGAATTTTCATTGTTACATATTTATAGCCTTTGTAAAACTTTTAACAACGTTTAAAAATATGGGTTACAACCAGAAACGAAAATGTAGAAAAATAAATACGTGTTTAAATTTCATTTTGAAAAAGTAAAAATAACTGCTAAAATGAATGTTCACACATTGAAATAAATGCATTTTAGGAAAAGATTAAATATAGTTTTCTCATCTATGAACTTCATTGTTAATATTTAAACAGTAAATTTAAAACGTTTTTCAGAGTTTGTAAAGTAATTTTCTACAATCAAATAAAATGTAAATCTGGAAATTCACATCCAGATTTCAATTTTGAAAAGAATAATATAAATGGTCAAATGAAATTACAAACATAAAAAATAAATGCTTTTTTGAGCAATGTTTGAACATGGTTTCACATCTATGAAACAGCATTGTAAAAAGTACTTTTCTACAAGAAAGTAAAATGAACATCTGTAAATTCACTGCTACATTTCAATTTTAAAAAAGAATAACATAAATGTTAAAATGAAGCTACAAACATTAAAATACATGCTTTTTTGAGAAATGTTAAAACTTTCTTTCACATCTATGAATTTTAATGTTTAAATATTTACAGCTTTTGTACAACATTTAACAAAGTAAAACATTTAACAAAGTTTAAACATATAGTTTACAACCAGAAAAGAAAATGTAGAAAAATAAATACGCGTTTAAATTTCAATTTGAAAAAGTAAAAATAACTGCTAAAATGAATGTTCACACATTGAAATAAATGCATTTTAGGAAAAGATTAAATATAGTTTTCTCATCTATGAACTTCATTGTTAATATTTAAACAGTAAATTTAAAACGTTTTTCAGAGTTTGTAAAGAAATTTTCTACAATCAAATAAAATGTAAATCTGGAAATTCACATCCAGATTTCAATTTTGAAAAGAATAATATAAATGGTAAAATGAAATTACAAACATAAAAAATAAATGCTTTTTTGAGCAATGTTTGAACATGGTTTCACATCTATGAAACAGCACATGTAAAAAGTACTTTTCTACAAGAAAGCAAAATGTACATCTGTAAATTCACTTCTACATTTCAATTTTAAAAAGAATAATATAAATGTTAAAATGAAGCTACAAACATTAAAATACATGCTTTTTTGAGAAATGTGTAAACTTTCTTTCACATCTATGAATTTTCATGTTTACATATTTATAGCATTTGTAAAACTTTTAACAATGTTTAAAAATATGGGTTACAACCAGAAAAGCAAATGTTGAAAAATAAATACGCGTTTAAATTTCAATTGGAAAAAAGTAAAAATAACTGCTAAAATGAATGTTCACACATTAAAATAAATGCATTTTAGGAAAAGTTTAAACATACTTTTCTCATCTATGAAATTCATTGTTAATATTTAAACAGTACATTTAAAACTTTTTTCAGAGGTTGTAAAGTTCTTTCCTACAATCAAATAAAATGTAGATCTGGAAATTCACATCCAGATTTCAATTTTGAAAAGAATAATATAAATGGTAAAATGAAATTACCAACATAAAAAATAAATGCTTTTTTGAGAAATGTTTGAACATGGTTTCACATCTATGAAACAGCACATGTAAAAAGTACTTTTCTACAAGAAAGCAAAATGTACATCTGTAAATCCACTTCTACATTTCAATTTTAAAAAAGAATAACATAAATTTTAAAATGAAGCTTCAAACATTAAAATACATGCTTTTTTGAGAAATGTTTAAACTTTCTTTCACATCTATGAATTTTCTTGTTTACATATTTATAGCCTTTGTAGAACTTTTAACAACGTTTAAAAATATGGGTTACAACCAGAAAAGAAAATGTAGAAAAATAAATACGTGTTTAAATTTCATTTTGAAAAAGTAAAAATAACTGCTAAATTGAATGTTCACACATTGAAATAAATGCATTTTAGGAAAAGATTAAACATAGTTTTCTCATCTATGAACTTCATTGTTAATAAATAAACAGTACATTTAAAACGTTTTTCAGAGTTTTTAAAGTACTTTTCTACAATCAAATAAAATGTAGATCTGGAAATTCACATCCAGATTTCAATATTGAAAAGAAGAATAGAAATGGTAAAATGAAATTACAAACATAAAAAATAAATGCTTTTTTGAGCAATGATTGAACATGGTTTCACATCTATGAAATAGCACATGTAAAAAGTACTTTTCTACAAGAAAGCAAAATGTACAGCTGTAAATTCACTGCTGCATTTCAATTTTAAAAAAGAATAACATAAATGTTAAAATGAAGCTTCAAACATTAAAATACATGCTTTTTTGAGAAATGTGTAAACTTTCTTTCACATCTATGAATTTTCATGTTTACATATTTATAGCATTTGTAAAACTTTTAACAATGTTTAAAAATATGGGTTACAACCAGAAAAGCAAATGTTGAAAAATAAATACGCGTTTAAATTTCAATTTGAAAAAAGTAAAAATAACTGCTAAAATGAATGTTCACACATTGAAATAGATGCATTTTAGGAAAAGATTAAACATAGTTTTCTCATCTATGAACTTCATTGTTAATAAATAAACAGTACATTTAAAACGTTTTTCAGTGTTCGTAAAGTACTTTTCTACAATCAAATAAAATGTAGATCTGGAAATTCACATCCAGATTTCAATTTTGAAAAGAATAATATAAATGGTAAAATGAAATTACAATCATAAAAAATAAATGCTTTTTTGAGCAATGTTTGAACATGGTTTCACATCTATGAAACAGCATTGTAAAAAGTACTTTTCTACAAGAAAGTAAAATGAACATCTGTAAATTCACTGCTACATTTCAATTTTAAAAAAGAATAACATAAATGTTAAAATGAAGCTACAAACATTAAAATACATGCTTTTTTGAGAAATGTTAAAACTTTCTTTCACATCTATGAATTTTAATGTTTACATATTTATAGCCTTTGTAAAACTTTTAACAATGTTTAAAAATATTGGTTACAACCAGAAAAGCAAATGTAGAAAAATAAATACGCATTTAAATTTCAATTTGAAAAAAGTAAAAATAACTGCTAAAATGAATGTTCACACATTAAAATAAACGCATTTTAGGAAAAGTTTAAACATACTTTTCTCATCTATGAAATTCATTGTTAATATTTAAACAGTACATTTAAAACGTTTTTCAGAGGTTGTAAAGTACTTTTCTACAATCAAATAAAATGTATATCTGGAAATTCACATCCAGATTTCAATTTTGAAAAGAATAATATAAATGGTAAAATGAAATTACCAACATAAAAAATAAATGCTTTTTTGAGAAATGCTTGAACATGGTTTCACATCTATGAAACAGCACATGTAAAAAGTACTTTTCTACAAGAAAGCAAAATGTACATCAGTAAATTCACTGCTAGATTTCAATTTTAAAAAAGAATAACATAAATGTTAAAATGAAGATTCAAACATTAAAATACATGCTTTTTTGAGAAATGTTTAAACTTTCTTTCACATCTATGAATTTTCATGTTTCAATATTTACAGCCTTTGTAAAACATTTAACAAAGTTTAAAAATATAGTTTACAACCAGAAAAGAAAATGTAGAAAAATAAATATGCGTTTAAATTTCATTTTGAAAAAGTAAAAATAACTGCTAAAATGAATGTTCACACATTGAAATAGATGCATTTTAGGAAAAGATTAAACATAGTTTTCTCATCTATGAACTTCATTGTTAATAAATAAACAGTACATTTAAAAAGTTTTTCAGAGTTTTTAAAGTACTTTTCTACAATCAAATAAAATGTAGATCTGGAAATTCACATCCAGATTTCAATATTGAAAAGAATAATAGAAATGGTAAAATGAAATTACAAACATAAAAAATAAATGCTTTTTTGAGCAATGATTGAACATGGTTTCACATCTATGAAATAGCACATGTAAAAAGTACTTTTCTACAAGAAAGCAAAATGTACATCTGTAAATTCACTGCTGCATTTCAATTTTAAAAAAGAGTAACATAAATGTTAAAATGAAGCTTCAAACATTAAAATACATGCTTTTTTGAGAAATGTTTAAACTTTCTTTCACATCTATGAATTTTCATTGTTACATATTTATAGCCTTTGTAAAACTTTTAACAACGTTTAAAAATATGGGTTACAACCAGAAACGAAAATGTAGAAAAATAAATACGTGTTTAAATTTCATTTTGAAAAAGTAAAAATAACTGCTAAAATGAATGTTCACACATTGAAATAAATGCATTTTAGGAAAAGATTAAATATAGTTTTCTCATCTATGAACTTCATTGTTAATATTTAAACAGTAAATTTAAAACGTTTTTCAGAGTTTGTAAAGTAATTTTCTACAATCAAATAAAATGTAAATCTGGAAATTCACATCCAGATTTCAATTTTGAAAAGAATAATATAAATGGTCAAATGAAATTACAAACATAAAAAATAAATGCTTTTTTGAGCAATGTTTGAACATGGTTTCACATCTATGAAACAGCACATGTAAAAAGTACTTTTCTACAAGAAAGCAAAATGTACATCTGTAAATTCACTTCTACATTTCAATTTTAAAAAGAATAATATAAATGTTAAAATGAAGCTACAAACATTAAAATACATGCTTTTTTGAGAAATGTGTAAACTTTCTTTCACATCTATGAATTTTCATGTTTACATATTTATCGCATTTGTAAAACTTTTAACAATGTTTAAAAATATGGGTTACAACCAGAAAAGCAAATGTTGAAAAATAAATACGCGTTTAAATTTCAATTTGAAAAAAGTAAAAATAACTGCTAAAATGAATGTTCACACATTAAAATAAATGCATTTTAGGAAAAGTTTAAACATACTTTTCTCATCTATGAAATTCATTGTTAATATTTAAACAGTACATTTAAAACTTTTTTCAGAGGTTGTAAAGTTCTTTTCTACAATCAAATAAAATGTAGATCTGGAAATTCACATCCAGATTTCAATTTTGAAAAGAATAATATAAATGGTAAAATGAAATTACCAACATAAAAAATAAATGCTTTTTTGAGAAATGTTTGAACATGGTTTCACATCTATGAAACAGCACATGTAAAAAGTACTTTTCTACAAGAAAGCAAAATGTACATCAGTAAATTCACTGCTAGATTTCAATTTTAAAAAAGAATAACATAAATGTTAAAATGAAGATTCAAACATTAAAATACATGCTTTTTTGAGAAATGTTTAAACTTTCTTTCACATCTATGAATTTTCATGTTTCAATATTTACAGCCTTTGTAAAACATTTAACAAAGTTTAAAAATATAGTTTACAACCAGAAAAGAAAATGTAGAAAAATAAATACGCGTTTAAATTTCATTTTGAAAAAGTAAAAATAACTGCTAAAATGAATGTTCACACATTGAAATAGATGCATTTTAGGAAAAGATTAAACATAGTTTTCTCATCTATGAACTTCATTGTTAATAAATAAACAGTACATTTAAAACGTTTTTCAGTGTTCGTAAAGTACTTTTCTACAATCAAATAAAATGTAGATCTGGAAATTCACATCCAGATTTCAATTTTGAAAAGAATAATATAAATGGTAAAATGAAATTACAATCATAAAAAATAAATGCTTTTTTGAGCAATGTTTGAACATGGTTTCACATCTATGAAACAGCATTGTAAAAAGTACTTTTCTACAAGAAAGTAAAATGAACATCTGTAAATTCACTGCTACATTTCAATTTTAAAAAAGAATAACATAAATGTTAAAATGAAGCTACAAACATTAAAATACATGCTTTTTTGAGAAATGTTAAAACTTTCTTTCACATCTATGAATTTTAATGTTTAAATATTTACAGCTTTTGTACAACATTTAACAAAGTAAAACATTTAACAAAGTTTAAACATATAGTTTACAACCAGAAAAGAAAATGTAGAAAAATAACTACGCGTTTAAATTTCAATTTGAAAAAGTAAAAATAACTGCTAAAATGAATGTTCACACATTGAAATAAATGCATTTTAGGAAAAGATTAAATATAGTTTTCTCATCTATGAACTTCATTGTTAATATTTAAACAGTAAATTTAAAACGTTTTTCAGAGTTTGTAAAGAAATTTTCTACAATCAAATAAAATGTAAATCTGGAAATTCACATCCAGATTTCAATTTTGAAAAGAATAATATAAATGGTAAAATGAAATTACAAACATAAAAAATAAATGCTTTTTTGAGCAATGTTTGAACATGGTTTCACATCTATGAAACAGCACATGTAAAAAGTACTTTTCTACAAGAAAGCAAAATGTACATCTGTAAATTCACTTCTACATTTCAATTTTAAAAAGAATAATATAAATGTTAAAATGAAGCTACAAACATTAAAATACATGCTTTTTTGAGAAATGTGTAAACTTTCTTTCACATCTATGAATTTTCATGTTTACATATTTATAGCATTTGTAAAACTTTTAACAATGTTTAAAAATATGGGTTACAACCAGAAAAGCAAATGTTGAAAAATAAATACGCGTTTAAATTTCAATTTGAAAAAAGTAAAAATAACTGCTAAAATGAATGTTCACACATTAAAATAAATGCATTTTAGGAAAAGTTTAAACATACTTTTCTCATCTATGAAATTCATTGTTAATATTTAAACAGTACATTTAAAACTTTTTTCAGAGGTTGTAAAGTTCTTTTCTACAATCAAATAAAATGTAGATCTGGAAATTCACATCCAGATTTCAATTTTGAAAAGAATAATATAAATGGTAAAATGAAATTACCAACATAAAAAATAAATGCTTTTTTGAGAAATGTTTGAACATGGTTTCACATCTATGAAACAGCACATGTAAAAAGTACTTTTCTACAAGAAAGCAAAATGTACATCTGTAAATCCACTTCTACATTTCAATTTTAAAAAAGAATAACATAAATTTTAAAATGAAGCTTCAAACATTAAAATACATGCTTTTTTGAGAAATGTTTAAACTTTCTTTCACATCTATGAATTTTCTTGTTTACATATTTATAGCCTTTGTAGAACTTTTAACAACGTTTAAAAATATGGGTTACAACCAGAAAAGAAAATGTAGAAAAATAAATACGTGTTTAAATTTCATTTTGAAAAAGTAAAAATAACTGCTAAATTGAATGTTCACACATTGAAATAAATGCATTTTAGGAAAAGATTAAACATAGTTTTCTCATCTATGAACTTCATTGTTAATAAATAAACAGTACATTTAAAACGTTTTTCAGAGTTTTTAAAGTACTTTTCTACAATCAAATAAAATGTAGATCTGGAAATTCACATCCAGATTTCAATATTGAAAAGAAGAATAGAAATGGTAAAATGAAATTACAAACATAAAAAATAAATGCTTTTTTGAGCAATGATTGAACATGGTTTCACATCTATGAAATAGCACATGTAAAAAGTACTTTTCTACAAGAAAGCAAAATGTACAGCTGTAAATTCACTGCTGCATTTCAATTTTAAAAAAGAATAACATAAATGTTAAAATGAAGCTTCAAACATTAAAATACATGCTTTTTTGAGAAATGTGTAAACTTTCTTTCACATCTATGAATTTTCATGTTTACATATTTATAGCATTTGTAAAACTTTTAACAATGTTTAAAAATATGGGTTACAACCAGAAAAGCAAATGTTGAAAAATAAATACGCGTTTAAATTTCAATTTGAAAAAAGTAAAAATAACTGCTAAAATGAATGTTCACACATTGAAATAGATGCATTTTAGGAAAAGATTAAACATAGTTTTCTCATCTATGAACTTCATTGTTAATAAATAAACAGTACATTTAAAACGTTTTTCAGTGTTCGTAAAGTACTTTTCTACAATCAAATAAAATGTAGATCTGGAAATTCACATCCAGATTTCAATTTTGAAAAGAATAATATAAATGGTAAAATGAAATTACAATCATAAAAAATAAATGCTTTTTTGAGCAATGTTTGAACATGGTTTCACATCTATGAAACAGCATTGTAAAAAGTACTTTTCTACAAGAAAGTAAAATGAACATCTGTAAATTCACTGCTACATTTCAATTTTAAAAAAGAATAACATAAATGTTAAAATGAAGCTACAAACATTAAAATACATGCTTTTTTGAGAAATGTTAAAACTTTCTTTCACATCTATGAATTTTAATGTTTACATATTTATAGCCTTTGTAAAACTTTTAACAATGTTCAAAAATATGGGTTACAACCAGAAAAGCAAATGTAGAAAAATAAATACGCATTTAAATTTCAATTTGAAAAAAGTAAAAATAACTGCTAAAATGAATGTTCACACATTAAAATAAACGCATTTTAGGAAAAGTTTAAACATACTTTTCTCATCTATGAAATTCATTGTTAATATTTAAACAGTACATTTAAAACGTTTTTCAGAGGTTGTAAAGTACTTTTCTACAATCAAATAAAATGTATATCTGGAAATTCACATCCAGATTTCAATTTTGAAAAGAATAATATAAATGGTAAAATGAAATTACCAACATAAAAAATAAATGCTTTTTTGAGAAATGCTTGAACATGGTTTCACATCTATGAAACAGCACATGTAAAAAGTACTTTTCTACAAGAAATCAAAATGTACATCTGTAAATTCACTGCTACATTTCAATTTTAAAAAAGAATAACATGAATGTTAAAATGAAGATTCAAACATTAAAATACATGATTTTTTGAGAAATGTTTAATCTTTCACATCTATGAATTTCATGTTTAAATATTTACAGCTTTTGTACAACATTTAACAAAGTAAAACATTTAACAAAGTTTAAAAATATAGTTTACAACCAGAAAAGAAAATGTAGAAAAATAAATACGCGTTTAAATTTCAATTTGAAAAAAGTAAAAATAACTGCTAAAATGTATGTTAGCACATTGAAATAAATGCATTTTAGGAAAAGATTAAACATACTTTTCACATCTATGAACTACATTGATAATATTTAAACAGTAAATTTAAAACGTTTTTCAGAGTTTGTAAAGTAATTTTCTACAATGAAATAAAATGTAAATCTGGAAATTCACATCCAGATTTCAATTTTGAAAAGAATAATATAAATGGGAAAATGAAATTACAAACATAAAAAATAAATGCTTTTTTGAGCAATGTTTGAACATGGTTTCACATCTATGAAACAGCACATGTAAAAAGTACTTTTCTACAAGAAAGCAAAATGTACATCTGTAAATTCACTGCTACATTTTAAAAAAGAATAACATAAATGTTAAAATGAAGCTACAATCATTAAAATACATGCTTTTTTGAGAAATGTTAAAACTTTCTTTCACATCTATGAATTCTCATGTTAACATGTTTATAGCCTTTGTAAAACTTTTAACAATGTTTAAAAATATGGGTTACAACCAGAAAAGAAAATGTAGAAAAATAAATACGCGTTTAAATTTCAATTTGAAAAAAGTAAAAATAACTGCTAAAATGAATGTTCACACATTGAAATAAATGCATTTTAGGAAAAGATTAAACATACTTTTCTCATCTATGAACTTCATTGTTAATATTTAAACAGTACATTTAAAACATTTTTCAGAGGTTGTAAAGTACTTTTCTACAAGCAAGTAAAATGTAGATCTGGAAATTCACATCCAGATTTCATTTTTGAAAAGAATAATATAAATGGTAAAATGAACTTACAAACATAAAAAATAAATGCTTTTTTGAGAAATGTTTGAACATGGTTTCACATCTATGAAGCAGCACATGTAAAAAGTACTTTTCTACAAGAAAGCAAAATGTACATCTGTAAATCCACTTCTACATTTCAATTTTAAAAAAGAATAACATAAATGTTAAAATGAAGCTTCAAACATTAAAATACATGCTTTTTTGAGAAATGTTTAAACTTTCTTTCACATCTATGAATTTTCATGTTTACATATTTATAGCCTTTGTAGAACTTTTAACAACGTTTAAAAATATGGGTTACAACCAGAAAAGAAAATGTAGAAAAATAAATACGTGTTTAAATTTCATTTTGAAAAAGTAAAAATAACTGCTAAATTGAATGTTCACACATTGAAATAAATGCATTTTAGGAAAAGATTAAACATAGTTTTCTCATCTATGAACTTCATTGTTAATAAATAAACAGTACATTTAAAAAGTTTTTCAGAGTTTTTAAAGTACTTTTCTACAATCAAATAAAATGTAGATCTGGAAATTCACATCCAGATTTCAATTTTGAAAAGAATAATATAAATGGTAAAATGAAATTAACAACATGAAAAATAAATCATTTTCTGAGCAATGTTTGAACATGGTTTCACATCTATGAAACAGCACATGTAAAAAGTACTTTTCTACAAGAAAGCAAAATGTACATCTGTAAATTCACTTCTACATTTCAATTTTAAAAAGAATAATATAAATGTTAAAATGAAGCTACAAACATTAAAATACATGCTTTTTTGAGAAATGTGTAAACTTTCTTTCACATCTATGAATTTTCATGTTTAAATATTTACAGCCTTTGTAAAACATTTAACAAAGTTTAAAAATATAGTTTACAACCAGAAAAGAAAATGTAGAAAAATAAATACGCGTTTAAATTTCAATTTGAAAAAAGTAAAAATAACTGCAAAAATGAATGTTCACACATTGAAATAAATGCATTTTAGGAAAAGATTAAACATACTTTTCTCATCTATGAACTTCATTGATAATATTTAAACAGTACATTTAAAACGTTTTTCAGTGTTCGTAAAGTACTTTTCTACAATCAAATAAAATGTAGATTTGGAAATTCACATCCAGATTTCAATTTTGAAAAGAATAATATAAATGGTAAAATGAAATTACAAACATAAAAAATAAATGCTTTTTTGAGAAATGTTAAAACTTTGTTTCACATCTATGAATTTTCATGTTTAAATATTTACAGCCTTTGTACAACATTTAACAAAGTAAAACATTTAACAAAGTTTAAAAATATAGTTTACAACCAGAAAAGAAAATGTAGAAAAATAAATACGCGTTTAAATTTCAATTTGAAAAAAGTAAAAATATCTGCTAAAATGAATGTTCACACATTGAAATAAATGCATTTTAGGAAAAGATTAAACATACTTTTCTCATCTATGAACTTCATTGTAAATTTTTAAACAGTACATTTAAAACGTTTTTCAGAGGTTGTAATGTACTTTTCTACAAGCAAATAAAATGTAGATCTGGAAATTCACATCCAGATTTCAATTTTGAAAAGAATAATATAAATGGTAAAATGAAATTACAAACATAAAAAATAAATGCTTTTTTGAGAAATGTTAAAACTTTGTTTCACATCTATGAATTTTCATGTTTAAATATTTACAGCCTTTGTACAACATTTAACAAAGTAAAACATTTAACAAAGTTTAAAAATATAGTTTACAACCAGAAAAGAAAATGTAGAAAAATAAATACGCGTTTAAATTTCAATTTGAAAAAAGTAAAAATATCTGCTAAAATGAATGTTCACACATTGAAATAAATGCATTTTAGGAAAAGATTAAACATACTTTTCTCATCTATGAACTTCATTGTAAATTTTTAAACAGTACATTTAAAACGTTTTTCAGAGGTTGTAATGTACTTTTCTACAAGCAAATAAAATGTAGATCTGGAAATTCACATCCAGATTTCAATTTTGAAAAGAATAATATAAATGGTCAAATGAAATTTCAAACATAAAAAATAAATGCTTTTTTGAGCAATGTTTTAACATGGTTTCACATCCATGAAACAGCACATGTTAAAAGTACTTTTCTACAAGAAAGTAAAATGTACATCTGTAAATTCACTGCTATATTTCAATTTTAAAAAAGAATAACATAAATGTTAAAATGAAGCTACAATCATTAAAATACATGCTTTTTTTAGAAATGTTAAAACTTTCTTTCACATCTATGAATTTTCATGTTGACATGTTTATAGCCTTTGTAAAACTTTTAAGAACGTTTAAAAATATGGGTTACAACCAGAAAAGCAAATGTAGAAAAATAAATACGCGTTTAAATATCAATTTGAAAAAAGTAAAAATAACTGCTAAAATGAATGTTCACACATTGAAATAAATGCATTTTAGGAAAAGATTAAACATAGTTTTCTCATCTATGAATTTCATTGATAATATTTAAACAGTAGATTCAAAACTTTTTTCAGTGTTCGTAAAGTACTTTTCTACAATCAAATAAAATGTAGATCTGGAAATTCACATCCAGATTTCAATTTTGAAAAGAATAATATAAATGGTAAAATGAAATTTCAAACATAAAAAATAAATGCTTTTTTGAGCAATGTTTTAACATGGTTTCACATCTATGAAACAGCACATGTAAAAAGTACTTTTCTACAAGAAAGCAAAATGTACATCTGTAAATCCACTTCTACATTTCAATTTTAAAAAAGAATAACATAAATGTTAAAATGAAGATTCAAACATTAAAATACATGCTTTTTTGAGAAATGTTTAAACTTTCTTTCACATCTATGAATTTTCATGTTTCAATATTTACAGCCTTTGTAAAACATTTAACAAAGTTTAAAAATATAGTTTACAACCAGAAAAGAAAATGTAGAAAAATAAATATGCGTTTAAATTTCATTTTGAAAAAGTAAAAATAACTGCTAAAATGAATGTTCACACAATGAAATAGATGCATTTTAGGAAAAGATTAAACATAGTTTTCTCATCTATGAACTTCATTGTTAATAAATAAACAGTACATTTAAAAAGTTTTTCAGAGTTTTTAAAGTACTTTTCTACAATCAAATAAAATGTAGATCTGGAAATTCACATCCAGATTTCAATATTGAAAAGAATAATAGAAATGGTAAAATGAAATTACAAACATAAAAAATAAATGCTTTTTTGAGCAATGATTGAACATGGTTTCACATCTATGAAATAGCACATGTAAAAAGTACTTTTCTACAAGAAAGCAAAATGTACATCTGTAAATTCACTGCTGCATTTCAATTTTAAAAAAGAGTAACATAAATGTTAAAATGAAGCTTCAAACATTAAAATACATGCTTTTTTGAGAAATGTTTAAACTTTCTTTCACATCTATGAATTTTCATTGTTACATATTTATAGCCTTTGTAAAACTTTTAACAACGTTTAAAAATATGGGTTACAACCAGAAACGAAAATGTAGAAAAATAAATACGTGTTTAAATTTCATTTTGAAAAAGTAAAAATAACTGCTAAAATGAATGTTCACACATTGAAATAAATGCATTTTAGGAAAAGATTAAATATAGTTTTCTCATCTATGAACTTCATTGTTAATATTTAAACAGTAAATTTAAAACGTTTTTCAGAGTTTGTAAAGTAATTTTCTACAATCAAATAAAATGTAAATCTGGAAATTCACATCCAGATTTCAATTTTGAAAAGAATAATATAAATGGTCAAATGAAATTACAAACATAAAAAATAAATGCTTTTTTGAGCAATGTTTGAACATGGTTTCACATCTATGAAACAGCATTGTAAAAAGTACTTTTCTACAAGAAAGTAAAATGAACATCTGTAAATTCACTGCTACATTTCAATTTTAAAAAAGAATAACATAAATGTTAAAATGAAGCTACAAACATTAAAATACATGCTTTTTTGAGAAATGTTAAAACTTTCTTTCACATCTATGAATTTTAATGTTTAAATATTTACAGCTTTTGTACAACATTTAACAAAGTAAAACATTTAACAAAGTTTAAACATATAGTTTACAACCAGAAAAGAAAATGTAGAAAAATAAATACGCGTTTAAATTTCAATTTGAAAAAGTAAAAATAACTGCTAAAATGAATGTTCACACATTGAAATAAATGCATTTTAGGAAAAGATTAAATATAGTTTTCTCATCTATGAACTTCATTGTTAATATTTAAACAGTAAATTTAAAACGTTTTTCAGAGTTTGTAAAGAAATTTTCTACAATCAAATAAAATGTAAATCTGGAAATTCACATCCAGATTTCAATTTTGAAAAGAATAATATAAATGGTAAAATGAAATTACAAACATAAAAAATAAATGCTTTTTTGAGCAATGTTTGAACATGGTTTCACATCTATGAAACAGCACATGTAAAAAGTACTTTTCTACAAGAAAGCAAAATGTACATCTGTAAATTCACTTCTACATTTCAATTTTAAAAAGAATAATATAAATGTTAAAATGAAGCTACAAACATTAAAATACATGCTTTTTTGAGAAATGTGTAAACTTTCTTTCACATCTATGAATTTTCATGTTTACATATTTATAGCATTTGTAAAACTTTTAACAATGTTTAAAAATATGGGTTACAACCAGAAAAGCAAATGTTGAAAAATAAATACGCGTTTAAATTTCAATTGGAAAAAAGTAAAAATAACTGCTAAAATGAATGTTCACACATTAAAATAAATGCATTTTAGGAAAAGTTTAAACATACTTTTCTCATCTATGAAATTCATTGTTAATATTTAAACAGTACATTTAAAACTTTTTTCAGAGGTTGTAAAGTTCTTTCCTACAATCAAATAAAATGTAGATCTGGAAATTCACATCCAGATTTCAATTTTGAAAAGAATAATATAAATGGTAAAATGAAATTACCAACATAAAAAATAAATGCTTTTTTGAGAAATGTTTGAACATGGTTTCACATCTATGAAACAGCACATGTAAAAAGTACTTTTCTACAAGAAAGCAAAATGTACATCTGTAAATCCACTTCTACATTTCAATTTTAAAAAAGAATAACATAAATTTTAAAATGAAGCTTCAAACATTAAAATACATGCTTTTTTGAGAAATGTTTAAACTTTCTTTCACATCTATGAATTTTCTTGTTTACATATTTATAGCCTTTGTAGAACTTTTAACAACGTTTAAAAATATGGGTTACAACCAGAAAAGAAAATGTAGAAAAATAAATACGTGTTTAAATTTCATTTTGAAAAAGTAAAAATAACTGCTAAATTGAATGTTCACACATTGAAATAAATGCATTTTAGGAAAAGATTAAACATAGTTTTCTCATCTATGAACTTCATTGTTAATAAATAAACAGTACATTTAAAACGTTTTTCAGAGTTTTTAAAGTACTTTTCTACAATCAAATAAAATGTAGATCTGGAAATTCACATCCAGATTTCAATATTGAAAAGAAGAATAGAAATGGTAAAATGAAATTACAAACATAAAAAATAAATGCTTTTTTGAGCAATGATTGAACATGGTTTCACATCTATGAAATAGCACATGTAAAAAGTACTTTTCTACAAGAAAGCAAAATGTACAGCTGTAAATTCACTGCTGCATTTCAATTTTAAAAAAGAATAACATAAATGTTAAAATGAAGCTTCAAACATTAAAATACATGCTTTTTTGAGAAATGTGTAAACTTTCTTTCACATCTATGAATTTTCATGTTTACATATTTATAGCATTTGTAAAACTTTTAACAATGTTTAAAAATATGGGTTACAACCAGAAAAGCAAATGTTGAAAAATAAATACGCGTTTAAATTTCAATTTGAAAAAAGTAAAAATAACTGCTAAAATGAATGTTCACACATTGAAATAGATGCATTTTAGGAAAAGATTAAACATAGTTTTCTCATCTATGAACTTCATTGTTAATAAATAAACAGTACATTTAAAACGTTTTTCAGTGTTCGTAAAGTACTTTTCTACAATCAAATAAAATGTAGATCTGGAAATTCACATCCAGATTTCAATTTTGAAAAGAATAATATAAATGGTAAAATGAAATTACAATCATAAAAAATAAATGCTTTTTTGAGCAATGTTTGAACATGGTTTCACATCTATGAAACAGCATTGTAAAAAGTACTTTTCTACAAGAAAGTAAAATGAACATCTGTAAATTCACTGCTACATTTCAATTTTAAAAAAGAATAACATAAATGTTAAAATGAAGCTACAAACATTAAAATACATGCTTTTTTGAGAAATGTTAAAACTTTCTTTCACATCTATGAATTTTAATGTTTACATATTTATAGCCTTTGTAAAACTTTTAACAATGTTTAAAAATATTGGTTACAACCAGAAAAGCAAATGTAGAAAAATAAATACGCATTTAAATTTCAATTTGAAAAAAGTAAAAATAACTGCTAAAATGAATGTTCACACATTAAAATAAACGCATTTTAGGAAAAGTTTAAACATACTTTTCTCATCTATGAAATTCATTGTTAATATTTAAACAGTACATTTAAAACGTTTTTCAGAGGTTGTAAAGTACTTTTCTACAATCAAATAAAATGTATATCTGGAAATTCACATCCAGATTTCAATTTTGAAAAGAATAATATAAATGGTAAAATGAAATTACCAACATAAAAAATAAATGCTTTTTTGAGAAATGCTTGAACATGGTTTCACATCTATGAAACAGCACATGTAAAAAGTACTTTTCTACAAGAAAGCAAAATGTACATCAGTAAATTCACTGCTAGATTTCAATTTTAAAAAAGAATAACATAAATGTTAAAATGAAGATTCAAACATTAAAATACATGCTTTTTTGAGAAATGTTTAAACTTTCTTTCACATCTATGAATTTTCATGTTTCAATATTTACAGCCTTTGTAAAACATTTAACAAAGTTTAAAAATATAGTTTACAACCAGAAAAGAAAATGTAGAAAAATAAATATGCGTTTAAATTTCATTTTGAAAAAGTAAAAATAACTGCTAAAATGAATGTTCACACATTGAAATAGATGCATTTTAGGAAAAGATTAAACATAGTTTTCTCATCTATGAACTTCATTGTTAATAAATAAACAGTACATTTAAAAAGTTTTTCAGAGTTTTTAAAGTACTTTTCTACAATCAAATAAAATGTAGATCTGGAAATTCACATCCAGATTTCAATATTGAAAAGAATAATAGAAATGGTAAAATGAAATTACAAACATAAAAAATAAATGCTTTTTTGAGCAATGATTGAACATGGTTTCACATCTATGAAATAGCACATGTAAAAAGTACTTTTCTACAAGAAAGCAAAATGTACATCTGTAAATTCACTGCTGCATTTCAATTTTAAAAAAGAGTAACATAAATGTTAAAATGAAGCTTCAAACATTAAAATACATGCTTTTTTGAGAAATGTTTAAACTTTCTTTCACATCTATGAATTTTCATTGTTACATATTTATAGCCTTTGTAAAACTTTTAACAACGTTTAAAAATATGGGTTACAACCAGAAACGAAAATGTAGAAAAATAAATACGTGTTTAAATTTCATTTTGAAAAAGTAAAAATAACTGCTAAAATGAATGTTCACACATTGAAATAAATGCATTTTAGGAAAAGATTAAATATAGTTTTCTCATCTATGAACTTCATTGTTAATATTTAAACAGTAAATTTAAAACGTTTTTCAGAGTTTGTAAAGTAATTTTCTACAATCAAATAAAATGTAAATCTGGAAATTCACATCCAGATTTCAATTTTGAAAAGAATAATATAAATGGTCAAATGAAATTACAAACATAAAAAATAAATGCTTTTTTGAGCAATGTTTGAACATGGTTTCACATCTATGAAACAGCACATGTAAAAAGTACTTTTCTACAAGAAAGCAAAATGTACATCTGTAAATTCACTTCTACATTTCAATTTTAAAAAGAATAATATAAATGTTAAAATGAAGCTACAAACATTAAAATACATGCTTTTTTGAGAAATGTGTAAACTTTCTTTCACATCTATGAATTTTCATGTTTACATATTTATCGCATTTGTAAAACTTTTAACAATGTTTAAAAATATGGGTTACAACCAGAAAAGCAAATGTTGAAAAATAAATACGCGTTTAAATTTCAATTTGAAAAAAGTAAAAATAACTGCTAAAATGAATGTTCACACATTGAAATAGATGCATTTTAGGAAAAGATTAAACATAGTTTTCTCATCTATGAACTTCATTGTTAATAAATAAACAGTACATTTAAAACGTTTTTCAGTGTTCGTAAAGTACTTTTCTACAATCAAATAAAATGTAGATCTGGAAATTCACATCCAGATTTCAATTTTGAAAAGAATAATATAAATGGTAAAATGAAATTACCAACATAAAAAATAAATGCTTTTTTGAGAAATGTTTGAACATGGTTTCACATCTATGAAACAGCACATGTAAAAAGTACTTTTCTACAAGAAAGCAAAATGTACATCAGTAAATTCACTGCTAGATTTCAATTTTAAAAAAGAATAACATAAATGTTAAAATGAAGATTCAAACATTAAAATACATGCTTTTTTGAGAAATGTTTAAACTTTCTTTCACATCTATGAATTTTCATGTTTCAATATTTACAGCCTTTGTAAAACATTTAACAAAGTTTAAAAATATAGTTTACAACCAGAAAAGAAAATGTAGAAAAATAAATACGCGTTTAAATTTCATTTTGAAAAAGTAAAAATAACTGCTAAAATGAATGTTCACACATTGAAATAGATGCATTTTAGGAAAAGATTAAACATAGTTTTCTCATCTATGAACTTCATTGTTAATAAATAAACAGTACATTTAAAACGTTTTTCAGTGTTCGTAAAGTACTTTTCTACAATCAAATAAAATGTAGATCTGGAAATTCACATCCAGATTTCAATTTTGAAAAGAATAATATAAATGGTAAAATGAAATTACAATCATAAAAAATAAATGCTTTTTTGAGCAATGTTTGAACATGGTTTCACATCTATGAAACAGCATTGTAAAAAGTACTTTTCTACAAGAAAGTAAAATGAACATCTGTAAATTCACTGCTACATTTCAATTTTAAAAAAGAATAACATAAATGTTAAAATGAAGCTACAAACATTAAAATACATGCTTTTTTGAGAAATGTTAAAACTTTCTTTCACATCTATGAATTTTAATGTTTAAATATTTACAGCTTTTGTACAACATTTAACAAAGTAAAACATTTAACAAAGTTTAAACATATAGTTTACAACCAGAAAAGAAAATGTAGAAAAATAACTACGCGTTTAAATTTCAATTTGAAAAAGTAAAAATAACTGCTAAAATGAATGTTCACACATTGAAATAAATGCATTTTAGGAAAAGATTAAATATAGTTTTCTCATCTATGAACTTCATTGTTAATATTTAAACAGTAAATTTAAAACGTTTTTCAGAGTTTGTAAAGAAATTTTCTACAATCAAATAAAATGTAAATCTGGAAATTCACATCCAGATTTCAATTTTGAAAAGAATAATATAAATGGTAAAATGAAATTACAAACATAAAAAATAAATGCTTTTTTGAGCAATGTTTGAACATGGTTTCACATCTATGAAACAGCACATGTAAAAAGTACTTTTCTACAAGAAAGCAAAATGTACATCTGTAAATTCACTTCTACATTTCAATTTTAAAAAGAATAATATAAATGTTAAAATGAAGCTACAAACATTAAAATACATGCTTTTTTGAGAAATGTGTAAACTTTCTTTCACATCTATGAATTTTCATGTTTACATATTTATAGCATTTGTAAAACTTTTAACAATGTTTAAAAATATGGGTTACAACCAGAAAAGCAAATGTTGAAAAATAAATACGCGTTTAAATTTCAATTTGAAAAAAGTAAAAATAACTGCTAAAATGAATGTTCACACATTAAAATAAATGCATTTTAGGAAAAGTTTAAACATACTTTTCTCATCTATGAAATTCATTGTTAATATTTAAACAGTACATTTAAAACTTTTTTCAGAGGTTGTAAAGTTCTTTTCTACAATCAAATAAAATGTAGATCTGGAAATTCACATCCAGATTTCAATTTTGAAAAGAATAATATAAATGGTAAAATGAAATTACCAACATAAAAAATAAATGCTTTTTTGAGAAATGTTTGAACATGGTTTCACATCTATGAAACAGCACATGTAAAAAGTACTTTTCTACAAGAAAGCAAAATGTACATCTGTAAATCCACTTCTACATTTCAATTTTAAAAAAGAATAACATAAATTTTAAAATGAAGCTTCAAACATTAAAATACATGCTTTTTTGAGAAATGTTTAAACTTTCTTTCACATCTATGAATTTTCTTGTTTACATATTTATAGCCTTTGTAGAACTTTTAACAACGTTTAAAAATATGGGTTACAACCAGAAAAGAAAATGTAGAAAAATAAATACGTGTTTAAATTTCATTTTGAAAAAGTAAAAATAACTGCTAAATTGAATGTTCACACATTGAAATAAATGCATTTTAGGAAAAGATTAAACATAGTTTTCTCATCTATGAACTTCATTGTTAATAAATAAACAGTACATTTAAAACGTTTTTCAGAGTTTTTAAAGTACTTTTCTACAATCAAATAAAATGTAGATCTGGAAATTCACATCCAGATTTCAATATTGAAAAGAAGAATAGAAATGGTAAAATGAAATTACAAACATAAAAAATAAATGCTTTTTTGAGCAATGATTGAACATGGTTTCACATCTATGAAATAGCACATGTAAAAAGTACTTTTCTACAAGAAAGCAAAATGTACAGCTGTAAATTCACTGCTGCATTTCAATTTTAAAAAAGAATAACATAAATGTTAAAATGAAGCTTCAAACATTAAAATACATGCTTTTTTGAGAAATGTGTAAACTTTCTTTCACATCTATGAATTTTCATGTTTACATATTTATAGCATTTGTAAAACTTTTAACAATGTTTAAAAATATGGGTTACAACCAGAAAAGCAAATGTTGAAAAATAAATACGCGTTTAAATTTCAATTTGAAAAAAGTAAAAATAACTGCTAAAATGAATGTTCACACATTGAAATAGATGCATTTTAGGAAAAGATTAAACATAGTTTTCTCATCTATGAACTTCATTGTTAATAAATAAACAGTACATTTAAAACGTTTTTCAGTGTTCGTAAAGTACTTTTCTACAATCAAATAAAATGTAGATCTGGAAATTCACATCCAGATTTCAATTTTGAAAAGAATAATATAAATGGTAAAATGAAATTACAATCATAAAAAATAAATGCTTTTTTGAGCAATGTTTGAACATGGTTTCACATCTATGAAACAGCATTGTAAAAAGTACTTTTCTACAAGAAAGTAAAATGAACATCTGTAAATTCACTGCTACATTTCAATTTTAAAAAAGAATAACATAAATGTTAAAATGAAGCTACAAACATTAAAATACATGCTTTTTTGAGAAATGTTAAAACTTTCTTTCACATCTATGAATTTTAATGTTTACATATTTATAGCCTTTGTAAAACTTTTAACAATGTTCAAAAATATGGGTTACAACCAGAAAAGCAAATGTAGAAAAATAAATACGCATTTAAATTTCAATTTGAAAAAAGTAAAAATAACTGCTAAAATGAATGTTCACACATTAAAATAAACGCATTTTAGGAAAAGTTTAAACATACTTTTCTCATCTATGAAATTCATTGTTAATATTTAAACAGTACATTTAAAACGTTTTTCAGAGGTTGTAAAGTACTTTTCTACAATCAAATAAAATGTATATCTGGAAATTCACATCCAGATTTCAATTTTGAAAAGAATAATATAAATGGTAAAATGAAATTACCAACATAAAAAATAAATGCTTTTTTGAGAAATGCTTGAACATGGTTTCACATCTATGAAACAGCACATGTAAAAAGTACTTTTCTACAAGAAATCAAAATGTACATCTGTAAATTCACTGCTACATTTCAATTTTAAAAAAGAATAACATGAATGTTAAAATGAAGATTCAAACATTAAAATACATGATTTTTTGAGAAATGTTTAATCTTTCACATCTATGAATTTCATGTTTAAATATTTACAGCTTTTGTACAACATTTAACAAAGTAAAACATTTAACAAAGTTTAAAAATATAGTTTACAACCAGAAAAGAAAATGTAGAAAAATAAATACGCGTTTAAATTTCAATTTGAAAAAAGTAAAAATAACTGCTAAAATGTATGTTAGCACATTGAAATAAATGCATTTTAGGAAAAGATTAAACATACTTTTCACATCTATGAACTACATTGATAATATTTAAACAGTAAATTTAAAACGTTTTTCAGAGTTTGTAAAGTAATTTTCTACAATGAAATAAAATGTAAATCTGGAAATTCACATCCAGATTTCAATTTTGAAAAGAATAATATAAATGGGAAAATGAAATTACAAACATAAAAAATAAATGCTTTTTTGAGCAATGTTTGAACATGGTTTCACATCTATGAAACAGCACATGTAAAAAGTACTTTTCTACAAGAAAGCAAAATGTACATCTGTAAATTCACTGCTACATTTTAAAAAAGAATAACATAAATGTTAAAATGAAGCTACAATCATTAAAATACATGCTTTTTTGAGAAATGTTAAAACTTTCTTTCACATCTATGAATTCTCATGTTAACATGTTTATAGCCTTTGTAAAACTTTTAACAATGTTTAAAAATATGGGTTACAACCAGAAAAGAAAATGTAGAAAAATAAATACGCGTTTAAATTTCAATTTGAAAAAAGTAAAAATAACTGCTAAAATGAATGTTCACACATTGAAATAAATGCATTTTAGGAAAAGATTAAACATACTTTTCTCATCTATGAACTTCATTGTTAATATTTAAACAGTACATTTAAAACATTTTTCAGAGGTTGTAAAGTACTTTTCTACAAGCAAGTAAAATGTAGATCTGGAAATTCACATCCAGATTTCATTTTTGAAAAGAATAATATAAATGGTAAAATGAACTTACAAACATAAAAAATAAATGCTTTTTTGAGAAATGTTTGAACATGGTTTCACATCTATGAAGCAGCACATGTAAAAAGTACTTTTCTACAAGAAAGCAAAATGTACATCTGTAAATCCACTTCTACATTTCAATTTTAAAAAAGAATAACATAAATGTTAAAATGAAGCTTCAAACATTAAAATACATGCTTTTTTGAGAAATGTTTAAACTTTCTTTCACATCTATGAATTTTCATGTTTACATATTTATAGCCTTTGTAGAACTTTTAACAACGTTTAAAAATATGGGTTACAACCAGAAAAGAAAATGTAGAAAAATAAATACGTGTTTAAATTTCATTTTGAAAAAGTAAAAATAACTGCTAAATTGAATGTTCACACATTGAAATAAATGCATTTTAGGAAAAGATTAAACATAGTTTTCTCATCTATGAACTTCATTGTTAATAAATAAACAGTACATTTAAAAAGTTTTTCAGAGTTTTTAAAGTACTTTTCTACAATCAAATAAAATGTAGATCTGGAAATTCACATCCAGATTTCAATTTTGAAAAGAATAATATAAATGGTAAAATGAAATTAACAACATGAAAAATAAATCATTTTCTGAGCAATGTTTGAACATGGTTTCACATCTATGAAACAGCACATGTAAAAAGTACTTTTCTACAAGAAAGCAAAATGTACATCTGTAAATTCACTTCTACATTTCAATTTTAAAAAGAATAATATAAATGTTAAAATGAAGCTACAAACATTAAAATACATGCTTTTTTGAGAAATGTGTAAACTTTCTTTCACATCTATGAATTTTCATGTTTAAATATTTACAGCCTTTGTAAAACATTTAACAAAGTTTAAAAATATAGTTTACAACCAGAAAAGAAAATGTAGAAAAATAAATACGCGTTTAAATTTCAATTTGAAAAAAGTAAAAATAACTGCAAAAATGAATGTTCACACATTGAAATAAATGCATTTTAGGAAAAGATTAAACATACTTTTCTCATCTATGAACTTCATTGATAATATTTAAACAGTACATTTAAAACGTTTTTCAGTGTTCGTAAAGTACTTTTCTACAATCAAATAAAATGTAGATTTGGAAATTCACATCCAGATTTCAATTTTGAAAAGAATAATATAAATGGTAAAATGAAATTACAAACATAAAAAATAAATGCTTTTTTGAGAAATGTTAAAACTTTGTTTCACATCTATGAATTTTCATGTTTAAATATTTACAGCCTTTGTACAACATTTAACAAAGTAAAACATTTAACAAAGTTTAAAAATATAGTTTACAACCAGAAAAGAAAATGTAGAAAAATAAATACGCGTTTAAATTTCAATTTGAAAAAAGTAAAAATATCTGCTAAAATGAATGTTCACACATTGAAATAAATGCATTTTAGGAAAAGATTAAACATACTTTTCTCATCTATGAACTTCATTGTAAATTTTTAAACAGTACATTTAAAACGTTTTTCAGAGGTTGTAATGTACTTTTCTACAAGCAAATAAAATGTAGATCTGGAAATTCACATCCAGATTTCAATTTTGAAAAGAATAATATAAATGGTAAAATGAAATTACAAACATAAAAAATAAATGCTTTTTTGAGAAATGTTAAAACTTTGTTTCACATCTATGAATTTTCATGTTTAAATATTTACAGCCTTTGTACAACATTTAACAAAGTAAAACATTTAACAAAGTTTAAAAATATAGTTTACAACCAGAAAAGAAAATGTAGAAAAATAAATACGCGTTTAAATTTCAATTTGAAAAAAGTAAAAATATCTGCTAAAATGAATGTTCACACATTGAAATAAATGCATTTTAGGAAAAGATTAAACATACTTTTCTCATCTATGAACTTCATTGTAAATTTTTAAACAGTACATTTAAAACGTTTTTCAGAGGTTGTAATGTACTTTTCTACAAGCAAATAAAATGTAGATCTGGAAATTCACATCCAGATTTCAATTTTGAAAAGAATAATATAAATGGTCAAATGAAATTTCAAACATAAAAAATAAATGCTTTTTTGAGCAATGTTTTAACATGGTTTCACATCCATGAAACAGCACATGTTAAAAGTACTTTTCTACAAGAAAGTAAAATGTACATCTGTAAATTCACTGCTATATTTCAATTTTAAAAAAGAATAACATAAATGTTAAAATGAAGCTACAATCATTAAAATACATGCTTTTTTTAGAAATGTTAAAACTTTCTTTCACATCTATGAATTTTCATGTTGACATGTTTATAGCCTTTGTAAAACTTTTAAGAACGTTTAAAAATATGGGTTACAACCAGAAAAGCAAATGTAGAAAAATAAATACGCGTTTAAATATCAATTTGAAAAAAGTAAAAATAACTGCTAAAATGAATGTTCACACATTGAAATAAATGCATTTTAGGAAAAGATTAAACATAGTTTTCTCATCTATGAATTTCATTGATAATATTTAAACAGTAGATTCAAAACTTTTTTCAGTGTTCGTAAAGTACTTTTCTACAATCAAATAAAATGTAGATCTGGAAATTCACATCCAGATTTCAATTTTGAAAAGAATAATATAAATGGTAAAATGAAATTTCAAACATAAAAAATAAATGCTTTTTTGAGCAATGTTTTAACATGGTTTCACATCTATGAAACAGCACATGTAAAAAGTACTTTTCTACAAGAAAGCAAAATGTACATCTGTAAATCCACTTCTACATTTCAATTTTAAAAAAGAATAACATAAATTTTAAAATGAAGCTTCAAACATTAAAATACATGCTTTTTTGAGAAATGTTTAAACTTTCTTTCACATCTATGAATTTTCTTGTTTACATATTTATAGCCTTTGTAGAACTTTTAACAACGTTTAAAAATATGGGTTACAACCAGAAAAGAAAATGTAGAAAAATAAATACGTGTTTAAATTTCATTTTGAAAAAGTAAAAATAACTGCTAAATTGAATGTTCACACATTGAAATAAATGCATTTTAGGAAAAGATTACACATAGTTTTCTCATCTATGAACTTCATTGTTAATAAATAAACAGTACATTTAAAACGTTTTTCAGAGTTTTTAAAGTACTTTTCTACAATCAAATAAAATGTAGATCTGGAAATTCACATCCAGATTTCAATATTGAAAAGAAGAATAGAAATGGTAAAATGAAATTACAAACATAAAAAATAAATGCTTTTTTGAGCAATGATTGAACATGGTTTCACATCTATGAAATAGCACATGTAAAAAGTACTTTTCTACAAGAAAGCAAAATGTACAGCTGTAAATTCACTGCTGCATTTCAATTTTAAAAAAGAATAACATAAATGTTAAAATGAAGCTTCAAACATTAAAATACATGCTTTTTTGAGAAATGTGTAAACTTTCTTTCACATCTATGAATTTTCATGTTTACATATTTATAGCATTTGTAAAACTTTTAACAATGTTTAAAAATATGGGTTACAACCAGAAAAGCAAATGTTGAAAAATAAATACGCGTTTAAATTTCAATTTGAAAAAAGTAAAAATAACTGCTAAAATGAATGTTCACACATTGAAATAGATGCATTTTAGGAAAAGATTAAACATAGTTTTCTCATCTATGAACTTCATTGTTAATAAATAAACAGTACATTTAAAACGTTTTTCAGTGTTCGTAAAGTACTTTTCTACAATCAAATAAAATGTAGATCTGGAAATTCACATCCAGATTTCAATTTTGAAAAGAATAATATAAATGGTAAAATGAAATTACAATCATAAAAAATAAATGCTTTTTTGAGCAATGTTTGAACATGGTTTCACATCTATGAAACAGCATTGTAAAAAGTACTTTTCTACAAGAAAGTAAAATGAACATCTGTAAATTCACTGCTACATTTCAATTTTAAAAAAGAATAACATAAATGTTAAAATGAAGCTACAAACATTAAAATACATGCTTTTTTGAGAAATGTTAAAACTTTCTTTCACATCTATGAATTTTAATGTTTACATATTTATAGCCTTTGTAAAACTTTTAACAATGTTTAAAAATATTGGTTACAACCAGAAAAGCAAATGTAGAAAAATAAATACGCATTTAAATTTCAATTTGAAAAAAGTAAAAATAACTGCTAAAATGAATATTCACACATTGAAATAAATGCATTTTAGGAAAAGATTAAACATACTTTTCTCATCTATGAACTTCATTGATAATATTTAAACAGTACATGTAAAACGTTTTTCAGTGTTCGTAAAGTACTTTTCTACAATCAAATAAAATGTAGATCTGGAAATTCACATCCAGATTTCAATTTTGAAAAGAATAATATAAATGTTAAAATGAAGCTACAATCATTAAAATACATGCTTTTCTGACAAATGTTAAAACTTTCTTTGACATCTATGAATTTTCATGTTTAAATATTTACAGCCTTTGTAAAACATTTAACAAAGTTTAAAAATATAGTTTACAACCTGAAAAGAAAATGTAGAAAAATAAATACGCGTTTAAATTTCAATTTGAAAAAAGTTAAAATAACTGCTAAAATGTATGTTCACACATTGAAATAAATGCATTTTAGGAAAAGATTAAACATACTTTTCTTATCTATGAACTTCATTGATAATATTTAAACAGTACATTTAAAATGTTTTTAAGTGTTTGTAAAGTAGTTTTCTACAATCATATAAAATGTCGATCTGGAAATTCACATCGAGATTTCAATTTTGAAAAGAATATTATAAATGGTAAAATGAAATTACAAACAAAAAATAAATGCTTTTTTGAGCAATGTTTGAACATGGTTTCAAATCTATGAAACAGCACATGTAAAAAGTACTTTTCTACAAGAAAGCAATATGTACTTCTGTAAATTCACTGCTACATTTCAATTTTAAAAAAGAATAACATAAATGTCAAAATGAAGCTACAATCATTAAAATAAATGCTTTTTTGAGAAATGTTAAAACTTTCTTTCACATCTATGAATTCTCATGTTTACATGTTTATAGCCTTTGTAAAACTTTTAACAATGTTTAAAAATATGGGTTACAAGCAGAAAAGCAAATGTAGAAAAATAAATACGCGTTTAAATTTCAATTTGAAAAAAGTAAAAATAACTGCTAAAATGTATGTTCACACATTGAAATAAATGCATTTTAGCTTTTCAGAGTTTGTAAAGTACTTTTCTACAATCAAATAAAATGTAGTCCTGGAAATTCACATCCAGATTTCAATTTTGAAAAGAATAATATAAATGGTAAAATGAAATTACAAACATAAAAAATAAATTCTTTTTGAGCAATGTTTGAACATGGTTTCACATCTATGAAACAGCACATGTAAAAAGTACGTTTCTACAAGAAAGCAAAATGTACATCTGTAAATTCTCTTCTACATTTAAATTTTAAAAAGGATAATATAAATGTTAAAGTGAAGCTACAAACATTAAAATACATGCTTTTTTGAGAAATTTTTCAACTTTCTTTCACATCTATGAATTTTCATGTTTACATGTTTATAGCCTTTGTAAAACTTTTAACAACGTTTAAAAATATGGGTTACAACCAGAAAAGCAAATGTAGAAAAATAAATACGCGTTTAAATTTCAATTTGAAAAAAGTAAAAATAACTGCTAAAATGAATGTTCACACATTGAAATAAACGCATTTTAGGAAAAGATTAAACATACTTTTCTCATCTATGAACTTCATTGATAATATTTAAACAGTAGATTAAAACGTTTTTCAGTGTTCGTAAAGTATTTTTCTACAATTAAATAAAATGTAGATCTGGAAATTCACATCCAGATTTCAATTTTGAAAAGAATTATATAAATGGTAAAATGAAATTTCAAACATAAAAAATAAATGCTTTTTTGAGCATTGTTTGAACATGATTTCACATCTATGAAACAGCACATGTTAAAAGTACATTTCTACAAGAAAGTAAAATGTACATCTGTAAATTCACTGCTATATTTCAATTTTAAAAAAGAATAACATAAATGTTAAAATGAAGCTACAATCATTAAAATACATGCTTTTTGAGAAATGTTAAAACTTTCTTCACATCTATGAAGTTTCATGTTTACATATTTATAGCCTTTGTAAAACCATTAACAATGTTTAACAATATGGGTTAGAACCAGAAAAGCAAATGAAGAAAAATAAATATGCATTTAAATTTCTTTTTGAAAAAGTAAAAATAACTGCTAAAACGAATGTTCACACATTGAAATAAATGCATTTTAGGGAAATATTAAACATACTTTTCTCATCTATGAACTTCATTGATAATATTTAAACAGTACATTTAAAACGATTTTCAGTGTTCGTAAAGTACTTTTCTACAATCAAATAAAATGTAGATTTGGAAATTCACATCCAGATTTCAATTTTGAAAAGAATAATATAAATGGTAAAAGGAAATTTCAAACATAAAAAATAAATGCTTTTTTGAGCAATATTTGAACATGGTTTCACATCTATGAAACAGCACATGTTAAAAGTACTTTTCTACAAGAAAGCAAAATGTACATCTGTAAATTCACTGCTACATTTCAATTTTAAAAAAGAATAACATAAATGTTAAAATGAAGCTACAATCATTAAAATACATGCTATTCTGAGAAATGTTAAAACTTTCTTTCACATCTATGAATTTTCATGTTTACATGTTTATAGCCTTTGTAAAACTTTTAACAACGTTTAAAAATATAGGTTACAACCAGAAAAGCAAATGTAGAAAAATAAATATGCGTTTAAATTTCAATTTGAAAAAAGTAAAAATAACTGCTAAAATGAATGTTCACACATTGAAATAAATGCATTTTAGGAAAAGATTAAACATACTTTTCTCATCTATGAACTTCATTGATAATATTTAAACAGTACATTTAAAACGTTTTTCAGTGTTCGTAAAGTACTTTTCTACAATTAAATAAAATGTAGATCTGGAAATTCACATCCAGATTTCAATTTTGAAAAGAATAATATAAATGGTAAAATGAAATTTCAAACATAAAAAATAAATGCTTTTTTGAGCAGTGTTTTAACATGATTTCACATCTATAAAACAGCACATGTTAAAAGTACTTTTCTATAAGAAAGTAAAATGTACATCTGTAAATTCACTGCTATATTTCAATTTTAAAAAAGAATAACATAAATGTTAAAATGAAGCTACAATCATTAAAATACATGCTTTTTTGAGAAATGTTAAAACTTTCTTTCACATCTATGAATTTTCATGTTTACATGTTTATAGCCTTTGTAAAACTTTTAACAACGTTTAAAAATATGGGTTACAACCAGAAAAGCAAATGTAGAAAAATAAATACGCGTTTAAATTTCAATTTGAAAAAAGTAAAAATAACTGCTAAAATGAATGTTCACACATTGAAATAAATGCATTTTAGGAAAAGATTAAACATACTTTTCTCATCTATGAACTTCATTGATAATATTTAAACAGTACATTTAAAATGTTTTTAAGTGTTTGTAAAGTAGTTTTCTACAATCATATAAAATGTCGATCTGGTAATTCACATCGAGATTTCAATTTTGAAAAGAATAATATAAATGGTAAAATGAAATTACAAACATAAAAAATAAATGCTTTTTTGAGCAATGTTTGAACATGGTTTCAAATCTATGAAACAGCACAGGTAAAAAGTACTTTTCAACAAGAAAGCAAAATGTACATCTGTAAATTCACTTCTACATTTAAATTTTAAAAAGAATAATATAAATGTTAAAATGAAGCTACAAACATTAAAATACATGCTTTTTTGAGAAATTTTTCAACTTTCTTTCACATCTATGAATTTTCATGTTTACATGTTTATAGCCTTTGTAAAACATTTAACAACGTTTAAAAATATGGGTTACAACCAGAAAAGCAAATGTAGAAAAAATAAATACGCGTTTAAATTTCAATTTGAAAAAAGTAAAAATAACTGCTAAAATGAATGTTCACACATTGAAATAAATGCATTTTAGGAAAAGATTAAACATAGTTTTCTCATCTATGAATTTCATTGATAATATTTAAACAGTAGATTCAAAACTTTTTTCAGTGTTCGTAAAGTACTTTTCTACAATCAAATAAAATGTAGATCTGGAAATTCACATCCAGATTTCAATTTTGAAAAGAATAATATAAATGGTAAAATGAAATTTCAAACATAAAAAATAAATGCTTTTTTGAGCAATGTTTTAACATGGTTTCACATCTATGAAACAGCACATGTAAAAAGTACTTTTCTACAAGAAAGCAAAATGTACATCTGTAAATCCACTTCTACATTTCAATTTTAAAAAAGAATAACATAAATTTTAAAATGAAGCTTCAAACATTAAAATACATGCTTTTTTGAGAAATGTTTAAACTTTCTTTCACATCTATGAATTTTCTTGTTTACATATTTATAGCCTTTGTAGAACTTTTAACAACGTTTAAAAATATGGGTTACAACCAGAAAAGAAAATGTAGAAAAATAAATACGTGTTTAAATTTCATTTTGAAAAAGTAAAAATAACTGCTAAATTGAATGTTCACACATTGAAATAAATGCATTTTAGGAAAAGATTACACATAGTTTTCTCATCTATGAACTTCATTGTTAATAAATAAACAGTACATTTAAAACGTTTTTCAGAGTTTTTAAAGTACTTTTCTACAATCAAATAAAATGTAGATCTGGAAATTCACATCCAGATTTCAATATTGAAAAGAAGAATAGAAATGGTAAAATGAAATTACAAACATAAAAAATAAATGCTTTTTTGAGCAATGATTGAACATGGTTTCACATCTATGAAATAGCACATGTAAAAAGTACTTTTCTACAAGAAAGCAAAATGTACAGCTGTAAATTCACTGCTGCATTTCAATTTTAAAAAAGAATAACATAAATGTTAAAATGAAGCTTCAAACATTAAAATACATGCTTTTTTGAGAAATGTGTAAACTTTCTTTCACATCTATGAATTTTCATGTTTACATATTTATAGCATTTGTAAAACTTTTAACAATGTTTAAAAATATGGGTTACAACCAGAAAAGCAAATGTTGAAAAATAAATACGCGTTTAAATTTCAATTTGAAAAAAGTAAAAATAACTGCTAAAATGAATGTTCACACATTGAAATAGATGCATTTTAGGAAAAGATTAAACATAGTTTTCTCATCTATGAACTTCATTGTTAATAAATAAACAGTACATTTAAAACGTTTTTCAGTGTTCGTAAAGTACTTTTCTACAATCAAATAAAATGTAGATCTGGAAATTCACATCCAGATTTCAATTTTGAAAAGAATAATATAAATGGTAAAATGAAATTACAATCATAAAAAATAAATGCTTTTTTGAGCAATGTTTGAACATGGTTTCACATCTATGAAACAGCATTGTAAAAAGTACTTTTCTACAAGAAAGTAAAATGAACATCTGTAAATTCACTGCTACATTTCAATTTTAAAAAAGAATAACATAAATGTTAAAATGAAGCTACAAACATTAAAATACATGCTTTTTTGAGAAATGTTAAAACTTTCTTTCACATCTATGAATTTTAATGTTTACATATTTATAGCCTTTGTAAAACTTTTAACAATGTTTAAAAATATTGGTTACAACCAGAAAAGCAAATGTAGAAAAATAAATACGCATTTAAATTTCAATTTGAAAAAAGTAAAAATAACTGCTAAAATGAATGTTCACACATTAAAATAAACGCATTTTAGGAAAAGTTTAAACATACTTTTCTCATCTATGAAATTCATTGTTAATATTTAAACAGTACATTTAAAACGTTTTTCAGAGGTTGTAAAGTACTTTTCTACAATCAAATAAAATGTATATCTGGAAATTCACATCCAGATTTCAATTTTGAAAAGAATAATATAAATGGTAAAATGAAATTACCAACATAAAAAATAAATGCTTTTTTGAGAAATGCTTGAACATGGTTTCACATCTATGAAACAGCACATGTAAAAAGTACTTTTCTACAAGAAAGCAAAATGTACATCAGTAAATTCACTGCTAGATTTCAATTTTAAAAAAGAATAACATAAATGTTAAAATGAAGATTCAAACATTAAAATACATGCTTTTTTGAGAAATGTTTAAACTTTCTTTCACATCTATGAATTTTCATGTTTCAATATTTACAGCCTTTGTAAAACATTTAACAAAGTTTAAAAATATAGTTTACAACCAGAAAAGAAAATGTAGAAAAATAAATATGCGTTTAAATTTCATTTTGAAAAAGTAAAAATAACTGCTAAAATGAATGTTCACACAATGAAATAGATGCATTTTAGGAAAAGATTAAACATAGTTTTCTCATCTATGAACTTCATTGTTAATAAATAAACAGTACATTTAAAAAGTTTTTCAGAGTTTTTAAAGTACTTTTCTACAATCAAATAAAATGTAGATCTGGAAATTCACATCCAGATTTCAATATTGAAAAGAATAATAGAAATGGTAAAATGAAATTACAAACATAAAAAATAAATGCTTTTTTGAGCAATGATTGAACATGGTTTCACATCTATGAAATAGCACATGTAAAAAGTACTTTTCTACAAGAAAGCAAAATGTACATCTGTAAATTCACTGCTGCATTTCAATTTTAAAAAAGAGTAACATAAATGTTAAAATGAAGCTTCAAACATTAAAATACATGCTTTTTTGAGAAATGTTTAAACTTTCTTTCACATCTATGAATTTTCATTGTTACATATTTATAGCCTTTGTAAAACTTTTAACAACGTTTAAAAATATGGGTTACAACCAGAAACGAAAATGTAGAAAAATAAATACGTGTTTAAATTTCATTTTGAAAAAGTAAAAATAACTGCTAAAATGAATGTTCACACATTGAAATAAATGCATTTTAGGAAAAGATTAAATATAGTTTTCTCATCTATGAACTTCATTGTTAATATTTAAACAGTAAATTTAAAACGTTTTTCAGAGTTTGTAAAGTAATTTTCTACAATCAAATAAAATGTAAATCTGGAAATTCACATCCAGATTTCAATTTTGAAAAGAATAATATAAATGGTCAAATGAAATTACAAACATAAAAAATAAATGCTTTTTTGAGCAATGTTTGAACATGGTTTCACATCTATGAAACAGCATTGTAAAAAGTACTTTTCTACAAGAAAGTAAAATGAACATCTGTAAATTCACTGCTACATTTCAATTTTAAAAAAGAATAACATAAATGTTAAAATGAAGCTACAAACATTAAAATACATGCTTTTTTGAGAAATGTTAAAACTTTCTTTCACATCTATGAATTTTAATGTTTAAATATTTACAGCTTTTGTACAACATTTAACAAAGTAAAACATTTAACAAAGTTTAAACATATAGTTTACAACCAGAAAAGAAAATGTAGAAAAATAAATACGCGTTTAAATTTCAATTTGAAAAAGTAAAAATAACTGCTAAAATGAATGTTCACACATTGAAATAAATGCATTTTAGGAAAAGATTAAATATAGTTTTCTCATCTATGAACTTCATTGTTAATATTTAAACAGTAAATTTAAAACGTTTTTCAGAGTTTGTAAAGAAATTTTCTACAATCAAATAAAATGTAAATCTGGAAATTCACATCCAGATTTCAATTTTGAAAAGAATAATATAAATGGTAAAATGAAATTACAAACATAAAAAATAAATGCTTTTTTGAGCAATGTTTGAACATGGTTTCACATCTATGAAACAGCACATGTAAAAAGTACTTTTCTACAAGAAAGCAAAATGTACATCTGTAAATTCACTTCTACATTTCAATTTTAAAAAGAATAATATAAATGTTAAAATGAAGCTACAAACATTAAAATACATGCTTTTTTGAGAAATGTGTAAACTTTCTTTCACATCTATGAATTTTCATGTTTACATATTTATAGCATTTGTAAAACTTTTAACAATGTTTAAAAATATGGGTTACAACCAGAAAAGCAAATGTTGAAAAATAAATACGCGTTTAAATTTCAATTGGAAAAAAGTAAAAATAACTGCTAAAATGAATGTTCACACATTAAAATAAATGCATTTTAGGAAAAGTTTAAACATACTTTTCTCATCTATGAAATTCATTGTTAATATTTAAACAGTACATTTAAAACTTTTTTCAGAGGTTGTAAAGTTCTTTCCTACAATCAAATAAAATGTAGATCTGGAAATTCACATCCAGATTTCAATTTTGAAAAGAATAATATAAATGGTAAAATGAAATTACCAACATAAAAAATAAATGCTTTTTTGAGAAATGTTTGAACATGGTTTCACATCTATGAAACAGCACATGTAAAAAGTACTTTTCTACAAGAAAGCAAAATGTACATCTGTAAATCCACTTCTACATTTCAATTTTAAAAAAGAATAACATAAATTTTAAAATGAAGCTTCAAACATTAAAATACATGCTTTTTTGAGAAATGTTTAAACTTTCTTTCACATCTATGAATTTTCTTGTTTACATATTTATAGCCTTTGTAGAACTTTTAACAACGTTTAAAAATATGGGTTACAACCAGAAAAGAAAATGTAGAAAAATAAATACGTGTTTAAATTTCATTTTGAAAAAGTAAAAATAACTGCTAAATTGAATGTTCACACATTGAAATAAATGCATTTTAGGAAAAGATTAAACATAGTTTTCTCATCTATGAACTTCATTGTTAATAAATAAACAGTACATTTAAAACGTTTTTCAGAGTTTTTAAAGTACTTTTCTACAATCAAATAAAATGTAGATCTGGAAATTCACATCCAGATTTCAATATTGAAAAGAAGAATAGAAATGGTAAAATGAAATTACAAACATAAAAAATAAATGCTTTTTTGAGCAATGATTGAACATGGTTTCACATCTATGAAATAGCACATGTAAAAAGTACTTTTCTACAAGAAAGCAAAATGTACAGCTGTAAATTCACTGCTGCATTTCAATTTTAAAAAAGAATAACATAAATGTTAAAATGAAGCTTCAAACATTAAAATACATGCTTTTTTGAGAAATGTGTAAACTTTCTTTCACATCTATGAATTTTCATGTTTACATATTTATAGCATTTGTAAAACTTTTAACAATGTTTAAAAATATGGGTTACAACCAGAAAAGCAAATGTTGAAAAATAAATACGCGTTTAAATTTCAATTTGAAAAAAGTAAAAATAACTGCTAAAATGAATGTTCACACATTGAAATAGATGCATTTTAGGAAAAGATTAAACATAGTTTTCTCATCTATGAACTTCATTGTTAATAAATAAACAGTACATTTAAAACGTTTTTCAGTGTTCGTAAAGTACTTTTCTACAATCAAATAAAATGTAGATCTGGAAATTCACATCCAGATTTCAATTTTGAAAAGAATAATATAAATGGTAAAATGAAATTACAATCATAAAAAATAAATGCTTTTTTGAGCAATGTTTGAACATGGTTTCACATCTATGAAACAGCATTGTAAAAAGTACTTTTCTACAAGAAAGTAAAATGAACATCTGTAAATTCACTGCTACATTTCAATTTTAAAAAAGAATAACATAAATGTTAAAATGAAGCTACAAACATTAAAATACATGCTTTTTTGAGAAATGTTAAAACTTTCTTTCACATCTATGAATTTTAATGTTTACATATTTATAGCCTTTGTAAAACTTTTAACAATGTTTAAAAATATTGGTTACAACCAGAAAAGCAAATGTAGAAAAATAAATACGCATTTAAATTTCAATTTGAAAAAAGTAAAAATAACTGCTAAAATGAATGTTCACACATTAAAATAAACGCATTTTAGGAAAAGTTTAAACATACTTTTCTCATCTATGAAATTCATTGTTAATATTTAAACAGTACATTTAAAACGTTTTTCAGAGGTTGTAAAGTACTTTTCTACAATCAAATAAAATGTATATCTGGAAATTCACATCCAGATTTCAATTTTGAAAAGAATAATATAAATGGTAAAATGAAATTACCAACATAAAAAATAAATGCTTTTTTGAGAAATGCTTGAACATGGTTTCACATCTATGAAACAGCACATGTAAAAAGTACTTTTCTACAAGAAAGCAAAATGTACATCAGTAAATTCACTGCTAGATTTCAATTTTAAAAAAGAATAACATAAATGTTAAAATGAAGATTCAAACATTAAAATACATGCTTTTTTGAGAAATGTTTAAACTTTCTTTCACATCTATGAATTTTCATGTTTCAATATTTACAGCCTTTGTAAAACATTTAACAAAGTTTAAAAATATAGTTTACAACCAGAAAAGAAAATGTAGAAAAATAAATATGCGTTTAAATTTCATTTTGAAAAAGTAAAAATAACTGCTAAAATGAATGTTCACACATTGAAATAGATGCATTTTAGGAAAAGATTAAACATAGTTTTCTCATCTATGAACTTCATTGTTAATAAATAAACAGTACATTTAAAAAGTTTTTCAGAGTTTTTAAAGTACTTTTCTACAATCAAATAAAATGTAGATCTGGAAATTCACATCCAGATTTCAATATTGAAAAGAATAATAGAAATGGTAAAATGAAATTACAAACATAAAAAATAAATGCTTTTTTGAGCAATGATTGAACATGGTTTCACATCTATGAAATAGCACATGTAAAAAGTACTTTTCTACAAGAAAGCAAAATGTACATCTGTAAATTCACTGCTGCATTTCAATTTTAAAAAAGAGTAACATAAATGTTAAAATGAAGCTTCAAACATTAAAATACATGCTTTTTTGAGAAATGTTTAAACTTTCTTTCACATCTATGAATTTTCATTGTTACATATTTATAGCCTTTGTAAAACTTTTAACAACGTTTAAAAATATGGGTTACAACCAGAAACGAAAATGTAGAAAAATAAATACGTGTTTAAATTTCATTTTGAAAAAGTAAAAATAACTGCTAAAATGAATGTTCACACATTGAAATAAATGCATTTTAGGAAAAGATTAAATATAGTTTTCTCATCTATGAACTTCATTGTTAATATTTAAACAGTAAATTTAAAACGTTTTTCAGAGTTTGTAAAGTAATTTTCTACAATCAAATAAAATGTAAATCTGGAAATTCACATCCAGATTTCAATTTTGAAAAGAATAATATAAATGGTCAAATGAAATTACAAACATAAAAAATAAATGCTTTTTTGAGCAATGTTTGAACATGGTTTCACATCTATGAAACAGCATTGTAAAAAGTACTTTTCTACAAGAAAGTAAAATGAACATCTGTAAATTCACTGCTACATTTCAATTTTAAAAAAGAATAACATAAATGTTAAAATGAAGCTACAAACATTAAAATACATGCTTTTTTGAGAAATGTTAAAACTTTCTTTCACATCTATGAATTTTAATGTTTAAATATTTACAGCTTTTGTACAACATTTAACAAAGTAAAACATTTAACAAAGTTTAAACATATAGTTTACAACCAGAAAAGAAAATGTAGAAAAATAAATACGCGTTTAAATTTCAATTTGAAAAAGTAAAAATAACTGCTAAAATGAATGTTCACACATTGAAATAAATGCATTTTAGGAAAAGATTAAATATAGTTTTCTCATCTATGAACTTCATTGTTAATATTTAAACAGTAAATTTAAAACGTTTTTCAGAGTTTGTAAAGAAATTTTCTACAATCAAATAAAATGTAAATCTGGAAATTCACATCCAGATTTCAATTTTGAAAAGAATAATATAAATGGTAAAATGAAATTACAAACATAAAAAATAAATGCTTTTTTGAGCAATGTTTGAACATGGTTTCACATCTATGAAACAGCACATGTAAAAAGTACTTTTCTACAAGAAAGCAAAATGTACATCTGTAAATTCACTTCTACATTTCAATTTTAAAAAGAATAATATAAATGTTAAAATGAAGCTACAAACATTAAAATACATGCTTTTTTGAGAAATGTGTAAACTTTCTTTCACATCTATGAATTTTCATGTTTACATATTTATAGCATTTGTAAAACTTTTAACAATGTTTAAAAATATGGGTTACAACCAGAAAAGCAAATGTTGAAAAATAAATACGCGTTTAAATTTCAATTGGAAAAAAGTAAAAATAACTGCTAAAATGAATGTTCACACATTAAAATAAATGCATTTTAGGAAAAGTTTAAACATACTTTTCTCATCTATGAAATTCATTGTTAATATTTAAACAGTACATTTAAAACTTTTTTCAGAGGTTGTAAAGTTCTTTCCTACAATCAAATAAAATGTAGATCTGGAAATTCACATCCAGATTTCAATTTTGAAAAGAATAATATAAATGGTAAAATGAAATTACCAACATAAAAAATAAATGCTTTTTTGAGAAATGTTTGAACATGGTTTCACATCTATGAAACAGCACATGTAAAAAGTACTTTTCTACAAGAAAGCAAAATGTACATCTGTAAATCCACTTCTACATTTCAATTTTAAAAAAGAATAACATAAATTTTAAAATGAAGCTTCAAACATTAAAATACATGCTTTTTTGAGAAATGTTTAAACTTTCTTTCACATCTATGAATTTTCTTGTTTACATATTTATAGCCTTTGTAGAACTTTTAACAACGTTTAAAAATATGGGTTACAACCAGAAAAGAAAATGTAGAAAAATAAATACGTGTTTAAATTTCATTTTGAAAAAGTAAAAATAACTGCTAAATTGAATGTTCACACATTGAAATAAATGCATTTTAGGAAAAGATTAAACATAGTTTTCTCATCTATGAACTTCATTGTTAATAAATAAACAGTACATTTAAAACGTTTTTCAGAGTTTTTAAAGTACTTTTCTACAATCAAATAAAATGTAGATCTGGAAATTCACATCCAGATTTCAATATTGAAAAGAAGAATAGAAATGGTAAAATGAAATTACAAACATAAAAAATAAATGCTTTTTTGAGCAATGATTGAACATGGTTTCACATCTATGAAATAGCACATGTAAAAAGTACTTTTCTACAAGAAAGCAAAATGTACAGCTGTAAATTCACTGCTGCATTTCAATTTTAAAAAAGAATAACATAAATGTTAAAATGAAGCTTCAAACATTAAAATACATGCTTTTTTGAGAAATGTGTAAACTTTCTTTCACATCTATGAATTTTCATGTTTACATATTTATAGCATTTGTAAAACTTTTAACAATGTTTAAAAATATGGGTTACAACCAGAAAAGCAAATGTTGAAAAATAAATACGCGTTTAAATTTCAATTTGAAAAAAGTAAAAATAACTGCTAAAATGAATGTTCACACATTGAAATAGATGCATTTTAGGAAAAGATTAAACATAGTTTTCTCATCTATGAACTTCATTGTTAATAAATAAACAGTACATTTAAAACGTTTTTCAGTGTTCGTAAAGTACTTTTCTACAATCAAATAAAATGTAGATCTGGAAATTCACATCCAGATTTCAATTTTGAAAAGAATAATATAAATGGTAAAATGAAATTACAATCATAAAAAATAAATGCTTTTTTGAGCAATGTTTGAACATGGTTTCACATCTATGAAACAGCATTGTAAAAAGTACTTTTCTACAAGAAAGTAAAATGAACATCTGTAAATTCACTGCTACATTTCAATTTTAAAAAAGAATAACATAAATGTTAAAATGAAGCTACAAACATTAAAATACATGCTTTTTTGAGAAATGTTAAAACTTTCTTTCACATCTATGAATTTTAATGTTTACATATTTATAGCCTTTGTAAAACTTTTAACAATGTTTAAAAATATTGGTTACAACCAGAAAAGCAAATGTAGAAAAATAAATACGCATTTAAATTTCAATTTGAAAAAAGTAAAAATAACTGCTAAAATGAATGTTCACACATTAAAATAAACGCATTTTAGGAAAAGTTTAAACATACTTTTCTCATCTATGAAATTCATTGTTAATATTTAAACAGTACATTTAAAACGTTTTTCAGAGGTTGTAAAGTACTTTTCTACAATCAAATAAAATGTATATCTGGAAATTCACATCCAGATTTCAATTTTGAAAAGAATAATATAAATGGTAAAATGAAATTACCAACATAAAAAATAAATGCTTTTTTGAGAAATGCTTGAACATGGTTTCACATCTATGAAACAGCACATGTAAAAAGTACTTTTCTACAAGAAAGCAAAATGTACATCAGTAAATTCACTGCTAGATTTCAATTTTAAAAAAGAATAACATAAATGTTAAAATGAAGATTCAAACATTAAAATACATGCTTTTTTGAGAAATGTTTAAACTTTCTTTCACATCTATGAATTTTCATGTTTCAATATTTACAGCCTTTGTAAAACATTTAACAAAGTTTAAAAATATAGTTTACAACCAGAAAAGAAAATGTAGAAAAATAAATATGCGTTTAAATTTCATTTTGAAAAAGTAAAAATAACTGCTAAAATGAATGTTCACACATTGAAATAGATGCATTTTAGGAAAAGATTAAACATAGTTTTCTCATCTATGAACTTCATTGTTAATAAATAAACAGTACATTTAAAAAGTTTTTCAGAGTTTTTAAAGTACTTTTCTACAATCAAATAAAATGTAGATCTGGAAATTCACATCCAGATTTCAATATTGAAAAGAATAATAGAAATGGTAAAATGAAATTACAAACATAAAAAATAAATGCTTTTTTGAGCAATGATTGAACATGGTTTCACATCTATGAAATAGCACATGTAAAAAGTACTTTTCTACAAGAAAGCAAAATGTACATCTGTAAATTCACTGCTGCATTTCAATTTTAAAAAAGAGTAACATAAATGTTAAAATGAAGCTTCAAACATTAAAATACATGCTTTTTTGAGAAATGTTTAAACTTTCTTTCACATCTATGAATTTTCATTGTTACATATTTATAGCCTTTGTAAAACTTTTAACAACGTTTAAAAATATGGGTTACAACCAGAAACGAAAATGTAGAAAAATAAATACGTGTTTAAATTTCATTTTGAAAAAGTAAAAATAACTGCTAAAATGAATGTTCACACATTGAAATAAATGCATTTTAGGAAAAGATTAAATATAGTTTTCTCATCTATGAACTTCATTGTTAATATTTAAACAGTAAATTTAAAACGTTTTTCAGAGTTTGTAAAGTAATTTTCTACAATCAAATAAAATGTAAATCTGGAAATTCACATCCAGATTTCAATTTTGAAAAGAATAATATAAATGGTCAAATGAAATTACAAACATAAAAAATAAATGCTTTTTTGAGCAATGTTTGAACATGGTTTCACATCTATGAAACAGCACATGTAAAAAGTACTTTTCTACAAGAAAGCAAAATGTACATCTGTAAATTCACTTCTACATTTCAATTTTAAAAAGAATAATATAAATGTTAAAATGAAGCTACAAACATTAAAATACATGCTTTTTTGAGAAATGTGTAAACTTTCTTTCACATCTATGAATTTTCATGTTTACATATTTATCGCATTTGTAAAACTTTTAACAATGTTTAAAAATATGGGTTACAACCAGAAAAGCAAATGTTGAAAAATAAATACGCGTTTAAATTTCAATTTGAAAAAAGTAAAAATAACTGCTAAAATGAATGTTCACACATTAAAATAAATGCATTTTAGGAAAAGTTTAAACATACTTTTCTCATCTATGAAATTCATTGTTAATATTTAAACAGTACATTTAAAACTTTTTTCAGAGGTTGTAAAGTTCTTTTCTACAATCAAATAAAATGTAGATCTGGAAATTCACATCCAGATTTCAATTTTGAAAAGAATAATATAAATGGTAAAATGAAATTACCAACATAAAAAATAAATGCTTTTTTGAGAAATGTTTGAACATGGTTTCACATCTATGAAACAGCACATGTAAAAAGTACTTTTCTACAAGAAAGCAAAATGTACATCAGTAAATTCACTGCTAGATTTCAATTTTAAAAAAGAATAACATAAATGTTAAAATGAAGATTCAAACATTAAAATACATGCTTTTTTGAGAAATGTTTAAACTTTCTTTCACATCTATGAATTTTCATGTTTCAATATTTACAGCCTTTGTAAAACATTTAACAAAGTTTAAAAATATAGTTTACAACCAGAAAAGAAAATGTAGAAAAATAAATACGCGTTTAAATTTCATTTTGAAAAAGTAAAAATAACTGCTAAAATGAATGTTCACACATTGAAATAGATGCATTTTAGGAAAAGATTAAACATAGTTTTCTCATCTATGAACTTCATTGTTAATAAATAAACAGTACATTTAAAAAGTTTTTCAGAGTTTTTAAAGTACTTTTCTACAATCAAATAAAATGTAGATCTGGAAATTCACATCCAGATTTCAATATTGAAAAGAATAATAGAAATGGTAAAATGAAATTACAAACATAAAAAATAAATGCTTTTTTGAGCAATGATTGAACATGGTTTCACATCTATGAAATAGCACATGTAAAAAGTACTTTTCTACAAGAAAGCAAAATGTACATCTGTAAATTCACTGCTGCATTTCAATTTTAAAAAAGAGTAACATAAATGTTAAAATGAAGCTTCAAACATTAAAATACATGCTTTTTTGAGAAATGTTTAAACTTTCTTTCACATCTATGAATTTTCATTGTTACATATTTATAGCCTTTGTAAAACTTTTAACAACGTTTAAAAATATGGGTTACAACCAGAAACGAAAATGTAGAAAAATAAATACGTGTTTAAATTTCATTTTGAAAAAGTAAAAATAACTGCTAAAATGAATGTTCACACATTGAAATAAATGCATTTTAGGAAAAGATTAAATATAGTTTTCTCATCTATGAACTTCATTGTTAATATTTAAACAGTAAATTTAAAACGTTTTTCAGAGTTTGTAAAGTAATTTTCAACAATCAAATAAAATGTAAATCTGGAAATTCACATCCAGATTTCAATTTTGAAAAGAATAATATAAATGGTCAAATGAAATTACAAACATAAAAAATAAATGCTTTTTTGAGCAATGTTTGAACATGGTTTCACATCTATGAAACAGCACATGTAAAAAGTACTTTTCTACAAGAAAGCAAAATGTACATCTGTAAATTCACTTCTACATTTCAATTTTAAAAAGAATAATATAAATGTTAAAATGAAGCTACAAACATTAAAATACATGCTTTTTTGAGAAATGTGTAAACTTTCTTTCACATCTATGAATTTTCATGTTTACATATTTATCGCATTTGTAAAACTTTTAACAATGTTTAAAAATATGGGTTACAACCAGAAAAGCAAATGTTGAAAAATAAATACGCGTTTAAATTTCAATTTGAAAAAAGTAAAAATAACTGCTAAAATGAATGTTCACACATTAAAATAAATGCATTTTAGGAAAAGTTTAAACATACTTTTCTCATCTATGAAATTCATTGTTAATATTTAAACAGTACATTTAAAACTTTTTTCAGAGGTTGTAAAGTTCTTTTCTACAATCAAATAAAATGTAGATCTGGAAATTCACATCCAGATTTCAATTTTGAAAAGAATAATATAAATGGTAAAATGAAATTACCAACATAAAAAATAAATGCTTTTTTGAGAAATGTTTGAACATGGTTTCACATCTATGAAACAGCACATGTAAAAAGTACTTTTCTACAAGAAAGCAAAATGTACATCAGTAAATTCACTGCTAGATTTCAATTTTAAAAAAGAATAACATAAATGTTAAAATGAAGATTCAAACATTAAAATACATGCTTTTTTGAGAAATGTTTAAACTTTCTTTCACATCTATGAATTTTCATGTTTCAATATTTACAGCCTTTGTAAAACATTTAACAAAGTTTAAAAATATAGTTTACAACCAGAAAAGAAAATGTAGAAAAATAAATACGCGTTTAAATTTCATTTTGAAAAAGTAAAAATAACTGCTAAAATGAATGTTCACACATTGAAATAGATGCATTTTAGGAAAAGATTAAACATAGTTTTCTCATCTATGAACTTCATTGTTAATAAATAAACAGTACATTTAAAACGTTTTTCAGTGTTCGTAAAGTACTTTTCTACAATCAAATAAAATGTAGATCTGGAAATTCACATCCAGATTTCAATTTTGAAGAGAATAATATAAATGGTAAAATGAAATTACAATCATAAAAAATAAATGCTTTTTTGAGCAATGTTTGAACATGGTTTCACATCTATGAAACAGCATTGTAAAAAGTACTTTTCTACAAGAAAGTAAAATGAACATCTGTAAATTCACTGCTACATTTCAATTTTAAAAAAGAATAACATAAATGTTAAAATGAAGCTACAAACATTAAAATACATGCTTTTTTGAGAAATGTTAAAACTTTCTTTCACATCTATGAATTTTAATGTTTAAATATTTACAGCTTTTGTACAACATTTAACAAAGTAAAACATTTAACAAAGTTTAAACATATAGTTTACAACCAGAAAAGAAAATGTAGAAAAATAAATACGCGTTTAAATTTCAATTTGAAAAAGTAAAAATAACTGCTAAAATGAATGTTCACACATTGAAATAAATGCATTTTAGGAAAAGATTAAATATAGTTTTCTCATCTATGAACTTCATTGTTAATATTTAAACAGTAAATTTAAAACGTTTTTCAGAGTTTGTAAAGAAATTTTCTACAATCAAATAAAATGTAAATCTGGAAATTCACATCCAGATTTCAATTTTGAAAAGAATAATATAAATGGTAAAATGAAATTACAAACATAAAAAATAAATGCTTTTTTGAGCAATGTTTGAACATGGTTTCACATCTATGAAACAGCACATGTAAAAAGTACTTTTCTACAAGAAAGCAAAATGTACATCTGTAAATTCACTTCTACATTTCAATTTTAAAAAGAATAATATAAATGTTAAAATGAAGCTACAAACATTAAAATACATGCTTTTTTGAGAAATGTGTAAACTTTCTTTCACATCTATGAATTTTCATGTTTACATATTTATAGCATTTGTAAAACTTTTAACAATGTTTAAAAATATGGG